>NW_016176555.1:0-9127 GCF_001687245.7 Rhagoletis zephyria | reverse complement strand
GTTGGTTTCATCCCATCCCGATTTTGACTGTCGCATAGTGTAATCGATACTGATGATTGCGCTATTTATCGATGAATTAATTTTTTATATGTTTATGGATATTGTTATCGGTATTTTTATCGGNACGTATAACTTGTTTTTGACCGATATAACATTTCCCGTTGGTTTCATCCCATCCCGATTTTGACTGTCGCATAGTGTAATCGATACTGATGATTGCGCTATTTATCGATGAATTAATTTTTTATATGTTTATGGATATTGTTATCGGTATTTTTATCGGCACAGTTATCGACAGGGTTATCGATATAATAATCGGAACATGGAATGTGATCACATTACATGACATCACATCACATTAAATCACATGATAAGATCACATGATATAACATCATATAATATGATATCACATCACACGATATCACGTGGCATGACATCATATGTCATATCATACAATATCGCATGACATCACATGATATGAAATCACATGACTTGACATCACATGATATGACATCATATGACATGACATGACTTCCTATCACATCACATCCTATCACAACACATAAAATCACGTCACATCTTATTACGTCTTCGCACCTCACCTCATTTACGTGAATAGATAAAGAAAAGGATAAAAGCAAAGATATGAAAGATAAAAACAAAGATGATGACCAAGGTAAATTTAAACACTTTACTTTTCAAAGGACAGAGGGGAGTATGTATGCATGTATATGAAAGATAAACAAGATAAATTTCTGGATAAAGGAAAGTATAAAAATTAAGATAATGGAAAACTGATTAAGATAAATGTAATAATGATGAAAAGGGTATATGTAGGTAGGTAGGGATAGAGGTAGAAAAAAGATAAAATTCACCTTAAGCTTATAACGTTATACAAACTAGCCTGTCGTTATACTCACTTATTTTTTATTGAACGCTTTCTTAGCAGAGTTATTAAAGGACTGAGAAAGCGCTTAGATTTATTGAAATAAATTCTGTAAACGAAAATTATCAAGTTAGCGAAATTTATCGAATCATAAAAGTTTATAATTATCGAAATTTATCGGCTGGAATTTATCGGTTATATTCCAAGTCCTGCCAAAGACCTTCAAAGATATAAAAAATTTAAGTCAAGGTTTAGTTCCAAAGCAGGAGATTTTCCGGCAAGTAACATTATACACATTATACATTATAAGTTAAACGACGTATTAAATTAGAAAACCTCTGCAAGGGTCTTAAAAATTAGAAGAACGGTCGAATTTCGACAGTAGCTGGCACTCTAGTTTTATTTAAAAGAAATCCCGTCTGTTACAGTGGCGGTCAAAAAGAACAATTAAAATGTAAGCAAAGAACAGCTGTTTCACTAAAGAGGAACTTTCGCCGCAATTGGCAAATAAAACGAGCTTTTCGCTTATCATTATTGACTGTGCATACCTATGACAACAGTTGATGACACGATAATGACAATTGAACTGTGACAATTGACGACTGTGTGACTGTGTGTGTCATAAAATATAACTGTCAATAACTTGCACAAATGTATGCATTTAACAAAATATTTGTATGCTATTTACCATAGGGAATTGTAATACTTTTCAATGGCAAACTTGTTTCAAAAACCCGTGATTTGGTGAAATTTTCGAGATAGATACAGTTCACGTGGCAGCACTATAATACTTTCTGTTAAAAAGTAGACAAGTTCTTGGAACTGGTAGGTTGTGCATTTTATATAATCATCAACTAATCACTTCCGACTTTTTCCTTATCTCAAACCTGTAGAAACTCCTCGCAGGTAAGAGGCCTTGAGAAAACCTATTTTTTTGAAGCGAAAATTTTTTTGACTAAGTGTTTATGTCTAAAACGAATTTGCGAAATAAAATTCACGAGAATAATGTGCTTATTCAAAACTTCATTGATTTATTAAACTGTTCTCGAATTATACAACTTTTTAGCTAATTAGAAAAATTTTAATCTCTCTGGTGTTATAAGTTTTTTATTCGTTTTATATTTTTAAATAACATTTTTTAACTACAACTCTTAGCGTATAACTACATATAACTATGACTGGTTCCGTTTATGCATTCAAAACAAACTAAATTGATGCGAATATGGATTGCTGAAGTAGTTGAACGCTGTGTATGAGGTGGCCGGTACTCGATAGGCGGTGCTGTAGTACACCTCCGCGGAGTCTGAAAGGAAAGATAGTAAAAACAAAAGCAATAACGTCACTTTTTTATTATTCATTCTGCGAACTTTAAGCATGGTAATTAATTAAGCAAACAACTTAATTTTAAGTGTCAATAAATGCTAGTGACCCAATGCAAAATGCATAATTAATTTACATATAAAAGCAGAAGTGCAGTCATGCAACACGGATAAGCCAATAATTATTTCATGCATTTACTTAGTAATGTTAGAAACGTGTAGGTACTCGTCTGAGTTAACAAACTGGTAACGTTAATTACAGCACAAGCGGAATTAACTGCATACCCGTTTGATGTGCACTTACATATATGTATATGTAAATATAAATACCTGTGCATGTGTGTATGTACATATAGTAAATTTGTGATAATTTTATTGCACTTACAATTCAAGCATCTGTTGCACTTAAATATCTGTTAAGCTAGGTGAATGAATATAAATTTTCTCTATAACATTTTTAATTTGCTTTATTTTCTGCTGCTGCACCTGTCGCTAGCAACATTTACGGCACAGATGTTTGATTGTCTGTGGTCAGAGTGGGCGTAACACTCATAGCAGATTGTTGCTCTTAGCAACAAGGCAATTATAAACTACATTTTTTTCTTGTTGTTGTTGTTGTTGTAAAAGCAATCAATAATTAGCAAACACTCTATTAGCCCACCTTTTGGTATTAAAAATAAAACATAGCAAGCTGTCATCTATGACAATTAACTCTGTACAACCAGGAACACATAAGCACGGATGCCAATTAAAAATGTATGCCTGTGTAGAGACGGCAAAGCAAAGGGCATTAAGAAAACAGGTTCTGCGACGCGAGTTATTACTGATTGTTAAATACATATTTGAATTAAAAAATTATATTTGACATGGCTTAACTTTTACTTCTAATGTTCTTAAGTAATTAGCCGAGTAGTTAGTATTGACGTATAATGAAGGGATTACGCGACTTTCTCTATCAATTATAAACAATTTAATTATCATGAATTAATTGTCAATTTGATACGTAATTTGTGGTATAACCTTTGAAATATATAGTATAATCGCATAAAAGGATTTTCGCTTATCGATTTATTGCAACGTGAATGCAGCACTGAGTATGAATAAATCTTTACTGATGCCTGGTTAAAATCATTGAATTAGACTCTCAATATTTTCAAACTTGATAGCATTTCTGAATGTATTCGGTGCCATTGATGAATCCATAGTAAATTCGATTTTCGTGACATCTACGAAAATGCAATTACTAAATGGGAATTACTAGATTATATTACATTAGAATGGAGGAGTCATATTTAAAATAACTAAGGTTGTGTTCTATTGGACCATAGTAATACTTTACAGAGCTCGAAGGTAATTATTAACCAATTCAAATGCTCGCATAATAACACTTATCGAAGGAGAAATTAAGTAGCAGGCGAAGATTAATCGCAATCTTTTTAAAAATGCGTTATTGGTTGCTCTCAGAGGGAAACCCTTACCGATGCAAAATAAAAATAATGTATAATAATAATAATGGAAAACGAGGCGTGGCACCTCCCACACAAACTGAAATTCTCATATCGCTTTATCCTGGAACCATTTATGGTAATGTCCTGAAATTTTACACAGCTACAGGGGAAAAAGGGGCGTGGCACTTCCCAATCAAATTGAAATTTCCATACACTGCGGTGCATAACATAAACGCATTTATTCTTTCGAGCTTACGGCGTATTAAAGAAATTTAGGAAAAAATCGGTTATGCCGAGTTAGGGGCCTTTTACATTGATCAACTTAAAAGAATAAATCTATTTTATAAAGCCTTTGAATAACAATGTGCAACTAAAAATTTTAAGGCGATTTCGTTTTCACAAAAAATGTTGCCTTCTCATCGGCCTCTTCTTAGTGTTTGTGCGTAGAGGGCAAAGAGAAGGTTGCGTTCTTCGGTAGAAACGAAATCGGAATTATTTCTTACTGCTGCATAAACATAAACGCATTATTTCTGAACGTGTGAATCAAGTTTCTTATCTTTCAAGTGTTGATTAGAAGATAACGATTGATTATTAACAATTCCTTAGTTTATTTCAAAATATAGTTCGGTAGGCAGGGATCAGACTCTGAAAAAGGATTTTGCGCGATTGGACAAAGTAGCGCGAGTTTTTTTTTTAAAATATTGGGTCTATTATTCTTTTCTGTGCCAACTGACGCCAATTGGACATTCCAAATGAAGTAAAATCCTTCTCCAATTGTTTTTTCCATCACAGTGGGGCGTCCCTCTTCCTCCGCTACCACCAGCGGTTTCCGAGTTGAATACTCTCAGAGCGAACGATATGACCAAGCCAGCGGAGCCGCTGAATTTTAATTCGCTGCACTATATCCATGTTGTTGTAAAGCTCATACAGGTCATACTCGCCATCGCCAATGCGTAAAGGCCCGTAAATCTTCTGCAAAATGTTTCTCTCTAATACTCCAAGAGCCGCCTCATCGGATGTTGTCATTGTCCGTGCTTGTGCGCCATATACCAGCACAGGNCTACCACCAGCGGTTTCCGAGTTGAATACTCTCAGAGCGAACGATATGACGAAGCCAGCGGAGCCGCTGAATTTTAATTCGCTGCACTATATCCATGTCGTTGTAAAGCTCATACAGGTCATCGTCGCCATCGCCAACACGTAAAGGCCCGTAAATCTTCTGCAAAATGTTTCTCTCTAATACTCCAAGAGCCGACTCATCGGATGTTGTCATTGTCCGTGCTTCTGCGCCATATACCAGCACAGACATGATGAGTGACTTATAAAGTGTGGGCTACTTCCTTCATTTTGAACTAAAATACAACTTTCCAAACTGCATACTGTATACATTCAAACAAAAAAGATTACTTCAGAGTGCCAACAGAGCCCATGATAATCATAAATATAAATACTTCGCTCACTTAAACAACCGTTTTAAGCTTAAGTAAAATAAGTTATCATAACTATCGTTTAACTACCAATTCAAACTTAAATTTTATACTTAGCTTAGCGCTTAAGACAAAACATTTGGAAAGAACAAAATCCACCAACCGCACCTAATCATAAAATTCAATATTGATTTATTATTTGCCTAACATAAACAGAAGGTTGTCATATTAAAAGAACACAATCGTCTAAGTAATTTATGTGACTACTTAGATATGCATGTAAGCATTCGCTTACCAAAAAAAAACAAAACCACATATTTTGCCAATATTTATTGGCACTTTAAAACATCAACAACACCCACAACATACAGCTACCATTTAAAATGCTAATAAAAACGATAAAGTGTAGTCAAAACCCAGCTTCAACTCTGAACTGTCATTTTATTAAAACAAGCTGATAAAAAAAATAAACAGCAAGCAGCTGTTTCGTTTTAGCTGCCCTCTGGTAAGTACAATCAGAAACGCATATAAAAAATTCAGCGAGTTCGTAGCTTAAGTCTTTCGTTGCTAAGGCTCATAGACTGTACTCTACTTACGTTTGCATATACATACGTATATATGTGTGCACTAGGATGGTTCAAAATAAGTAAAGTCGGAACTTTAATGCTCTGACCCACCAGGATTGTTGGGTAGAGATAAAAATATGCCCCCATTATTTTATTTTCAAGTCAAAAAATATTTACAGGTCGCTCAAAGGGCTCAAAGTTTTCCATGTACATATTTTACATGAGGGAAAAAACAACTTTTCGAAGAAAGCGTATAGAACTTTAGAATAGAATAAATATTTTTCGATGGGAAAAACTCTGGTTCTCTTCAAGAGACGTCCAGTAACAATATCCAATGATTTATTCAACTATATTTTAATACTAAATATTTTTTATTATCCCCCATTAAATTTTTTAGCATTTTCTGGGGGATTTGGTGGATCTATAAAATATAGTTAGTATCTCAAAGAATTTTTAAATAAATAATTGGGTATTATTATTGGGAATCTGCTGCAGAGAAACAGAGTTTTTCGATTGGAAAATATTGAATTTAAAGAATTCTATACGATTTCTACGAAAAGTGATATTTTTCCAATATAAAATACAGGGAACACTTAGAGCGCTTTGAGCGACCACCAAATATTTTTTGACGTGAAAATAAAATAATGGGGGCATAATTTTTTCTCTACAGAACAATCCTAGGGGGTGAGAGCATACAAATTTCGGCTTTACTTTTTCCCCCACATGCGTTTTTTTGGACCACCCTAGTGAGCACGGGCAAGTACTGTAAATTTTAAGTTTTCTGGTTAACTGCATTTTTGCGTTGTGTTATTGTAATTGGCTAATTTCATTTACATAAAAAGTGAAGTATTTGCATAACGATGCCAACAGGCTGAAATGAAACCACAAAACTATGGCATGAGTAAGCTGGAAATTGGGTGGTGGCAATTGTTGACTCTCACAGTAAAAGCAAAAAAAAAAGATGAACTTGTGTTGCTTTAAATAATAATTGCTGCTAGTGAATCAGTGTGTGCGACTACTGTGATATTTACAGCCTCCCCACAATGGGTTTGGGCCAGGTTTGGTGCTATTCCAGGAATCCTTTTAGCGTTTAGAGTTTTAGGACGACCAAATTAATGGTCATATGTACAGCGCAAATTAAAATTTTTACTGCGGTCATTCCGGCCTTCAACCAACGACTAGCGCAATTGCCTAGTCGCATAGATATGCACATACATATGTACTTGAATTCATAGCCACCCACAGCAGTACTCCAATTACCGGGTTGAGCTGCTGAACACATTTGAATTGCACACACATGTGCTCGCATGCAAATCACTTGCACATTTAAAAACTTTCTGCAGCCAATAGTTGCAAAATAATTTTTTTTTTTTTTGTTTTGTGTTAATTGTGTCTTAGTTTACCTACCTGTTGCCTACGCTTTGTCAGTCATTAGGTCAGTATGTGCACGCGCAGTCACAAAAAATTAAACGAACAGTGCTTGCAATTTGTATGCTGATGAAAGAGCCGTGATAAGCACATTTTAGCATTCTTGTGCCGCAAAAATTACACAATTGGCCGAAAAAAAACGAAAATAGTCAATAGCAAGCGCAATGAAATGCTGAAATGCCAGTCAAGCAAAAGACGCATTAATTTTTTAGACACAAGTTTTAAAAAAAAGTAACAACTATCAATGACTGCTTTAAAGTTGCAGTAAACAAAAAAAAACTTTAAAATAAAAAATCACTAATCAGCCAATGAACAATTGACACACTCGACACTACGCCCAGTCAGTTGTGATTGTGATTGGATTTCTTTTGTTAGACACTCTGTCTTTAAAATGCATTATGCTACAAAATATTTGTTTATTTAGCCAAAACGCTCTGCTACTTAGCATACTTACAAAAAACCTGACAAATAACAAAATTGAATTTAAACAGGTGTATAAGGAATCTAAAAGTAATTTGAAGCATTGACAAGGTTAATAGTGGTCAATTTGTTAGATATTGATTTTCTGTTCAGCGCAAGAAAAAAAATACATCTGTGGGCGCTCAAAACATTTCTAAGTGTTTTTGCCGAGAAATACACACGAAGCTTTGCCATTATCTGCCGAGAGGGGAAGAAACTTTTTTGTTGCATGTTTTTTGGAGCGGGAATCAATCAATATCTTAGACTCTAAAGTGAATTTTTCCCTGTACGTTTGGCGATCGTACTAGACCGATTTTGAACCAAAAGCACAATACGTAAGTTATTTTTCTGCAAAAGACGAGAGTTCCTATGGTTTCAAAATTGGTTGTTTGTTCGGCGCTCGGGTATAAAAACGAATATGAGGACGAATACGAAGATTAACACGAAGACGGCTGCGAAGACCAAACGAAGACGAATACAAGGACGAATACGATAATGGACACAAATACGAATACGAACAGGAAATTGAAGACGAAGGCGAACGCGAATAGCAATACGAATAGCAATACGAAGACGGATAAAATAAAAAAGAGGAATACGTTAACGAAAAGTAAAACGGCGCTGAATATGAATACGAAGACAAAATCAAATACNGAAGGCGAACGCGAATAGCAATACGAATAGCAATACGAAGACGGATAAAATAAAAAAGAGGAATACGTTAACGAAAAGTAAAACGGCGCTGAATATGAATACGAAGACAAAATCAAATACGAAGACGAAGACTAAGAGAACGGATAAGGTTAGTATTAGTGAATTTCTGCAATATGAAGCGCACGCTTTTTTTAAGTTTTTATTTAACTGCTCATCCCGCGGAAAATTCTAATCGATTTTAAAATATCTTCCCGGCAATATAGAGACTTGAAACTTTGAGCATAGTTACAATCACGATCACAATGTTATTTCAAATATAAATTGATTGGATCTTGGTTTCAAGGTCGGCCAAATACAGTAAAAGTTATGGCTAACAGAGTGTAATTTGCCAAAGACCATAAAAAATGCTCATCTTCTTTATTGGCGCTGTAACCGCCTAAGAAATTTTGGCAAAGTCCAAAACAGCACGCCAGTCGTTTTTTTTTTTGTGACAACGGACGCCATTCCAGGTGAAGTCAAATTCTTCTCCACCTGGTCTTTCCAGCGCAGAGGAGGCCTTCCTTTTGCGCTGTTACCACCAGAGGGTTCCTAGTTGAATACTTTCAGAGCCGGAGCGTCGGAGTCCATTCGAACGACATTAAGCCCCGTAAATCTTCCGCAAAATCATTTGCTCGAATGCTCAAAGAGCCGCCCCATCGGCTGTTGTCATTGTCCATGCTTCTACGCCACACACCAGAACTGGCATTATGAGTGACTTATTGAGTGTGTTTTTCCTACGTCGAGAGAAGACTTTACTCCTTAATTGCCTAATCAGTCCTAAGTAGCACTTATTGGCAGGAGTGATTCTCCGTTGGATTTCAAGGCTGACATTTTGATCGGTGTTAATGCTTATTCCCAAATAAACGAAGACGTCTACTTTTTCAAACTTGTAACTGTCAAC
>NW_016176554.1:0-9128 GCF_001687245.7 Rhagoletis zephyria | reverse complement strand
TTGTTTCTGCTGTTATTGCCACTTAGCACCCGCCATCGGCGTCATTCATGCATAGCAGGACAGCAGGCGGCGTTTAAATTTTTAATGATTTTCAGTCAATCAGCCAGCGAGTCAATCAGCTAGAGTGAGATGGTGCGCCTATGCGACAAAATTAAAACAAAATCAACAAAATTTTGGTTTGTTTAATCAAAAAAACACATAATATTTTTTCATAAGACCTAATTATTGGGTGTTCGATTATGTGGAATTTTTCGAAAACCGGTTCCCAATTTTGAAATTAAGAAAAAACCGGATAAATCGGTTTTATTTTGCATAGTTTTCATGTCGTGAAAATGCTTATGTTGGTATGAAGTCATGACCAAAAAGTACAATAAATCTACAAATCGCAAAGGCAGCTTTTAGTTAGAAAAGATTTATTGCATTTTTACTGACTTTTTTCGGATTTGAAAATGATAGTGCTCTTGCCGCCGCGCCGTAGTCGAGTGTTTAGAGGTGTCTACTACCACTCGGGAGGCCCATGGTTCCATTTCAGGTTCCAGCAACATCAAACCGCGGTCGGTCCGAGGCAGAAAATGGCAAACCTCCGGGTGTAGATACTTCTGCCATTAAAAAGCTTCTTCGGAGTTGGAGGAAAAGTATAGATTTCTCCATTTGTGTCACAACTTCAAGAAGCAGAACACGAATTGGAGGAGAAGCTCGTCCAAACACGTAGAAAATGTATAACCGCCAAACAATCATTTATTCGAATCAATACGATATAATTTTAAAACTATTTAGGGGTTTCCTTTAAACTGCAAACAGCATTGAAAACTTCGAAAAACCCAAAAATTTTTATTGAGTCGTCAATATTTGTAGGAAACGAATAAAACCGATTTGTTCGATGGAAAAAATTCCGGTTTATTCGATATTGGAAAAATCAATATTTCAAAAAAACCGCCTATGGGTTACCCTTCGAATTACGTAATTCGCCATACAAAATTTTGAGAGCGAATTACCTCAATTACGAACAAATCGCTGCCGTCTCTAATTTTAGTCAGAAATTTATCGAAACCAGTTCACAAATCAAAACTGGCACTTTGTCTGAGTACTAAAAGTGTAGTTAATAAAAATGTACATCTCCAATTTAATACAAAAATTTATATATTTTTAGCAATAACTTACATTTTGCATTAATTTTGTACTGAAGAAAAAAAAAAACAAAACACAGAGAGACAGAGAACTGCCAAAATGCATTAAGAATGTGCTCGTGTGAATAGGGTAATTCGCTATCGTTATTGGGAGGAGCGAACGAAGTAGTTCACGGTGCCGTGAGAAAGTGGTATAACTCTTTATAGAATTTTTGACTCTCTTTAAATTCACCAATTGGTGAAGCACACAGTTTTGTACGAGTACTTAAAAGTTTTGTTTTTTCTCAAAGTAGCTTAGAAAATATTTCAAATATTTATATTAAATTTGTTATAAACTCTCGGCATTGATTGTTTTTTATACTATATAACGTTCATTGGTAAATTTTCCTGCTGGGTGCTTGAACGTTTGTATTAAGCTGAACAAAAAGCTCGGCAATGTATATGTATATGTACTTATAATGATTGTTGTTGTTTCCATGTCTGTTGAACGCATGCATTGTGGTGTATTTTCATTGGACGGCATTAGGCATTCAAATTTTCCATCGGATTTTCTTCTTTCTCTTTCACGTTTTTTTGGAAGCCTCTACGCTTCAGTTTTAAGCAATTTTTCAGTGTATTAATTGTTTCTTGGGAACTAATTTTATACATATTTCATATATTACATAATAGTGCGTATTGTAGTAGTAGAAAGTAGACTAAGCATCTTCTACGGTGGGCGGAGGAGCCTTAAATTGAAAATACCTGCATTACAATACGGAGGGCCTTTTATGAACCAGCATCATTTTGCAGAAGTTTCCGGATCTCTCCACGTGAATTCCAGGTGGTTTTTGGTAGATTGGTAGTACCTTCCTAGTTAATGAAGCCACGTTTCGGTGCAATATGTAAACAACGGACACAAATTGGAAATGCCAAATGAAGCAAAGTCCTTCTCCATCCGGTCTGTGCTATCGAAAAGCACTTCGAAATGGTGGATTTGTTAGGCCTAAGGCCACACTGTTAATCCGCGGTAGATGGCGCGTGTAATGGGATCGCCTTTCTGATGGATTGGGCAGAGCACACTTAAAATCCAGTCGTCGGGCATGAGTTCATCTGACCATATTCTACATATATACATTAGAGTGGTCCAAAAAAATTAAGTTGGAATTTTAATGCCGGCACCCCCTAGGATTGTTCTATATCGAAAAAAATATACCCCTATTTTTTTATTTTGAAATCAAAAAATATTTAGGGGGTGCTCAAAGCGCTCAAAGTTTTCCATGTATATGGAGAAAAAACCATTTTTCGTAGAAATGGTATAAAACTCTTAAAAATCAATATTTTTCAATCGGAAAACTGTGGTTCTCTTCAGGAGACTTTCAGTATTAATATGCAGTTGTTTATTTAACTATTTTTTATGATCTATGAAAAGTTGTTTTTCCCCCATATAAAATACATGGAAAACTTTGAGCGCTTTGAGCACTCCCTATTTTTTTTTTTCAAAATAAAAAATAGGGGTATATTTTTTTCGATAAAGAACAATCCTAGGTGGTGGCGGCATTAAAAATCCGACCTTATTTTTTTACATACATTTTTGGACCACTTTAATGTACATGCATCAGCACCTTAACAACTCCTCGCCGCCGTACTTGAATAGCTCAGCTGGCAGGCCGTCATAACACATCACAATTAGAAGGAGAATATCGGTACATTTCTTAATAAAAATGTTAATTAATTAAGACTGGATATTTATTCGGCGTCCTTTTATCTATGTATACTACTACTACTTTTTATAGAAATTAAATTACACACCAACATAAGTACATTTAAGTCAATTATCATACTTTTTAATCTCCCTGCATTGCTAAGCGATTTTCATTATTTGCTTAGATCAAAATTTTCTCACATGAAGGGTTGCCTTTGGTGCATTTATTTTATATATAAATGAAGGTGTAAAAAGTACACAGATTACGTCGATTGACCCAGTGACATCTGAATTACAAATAATATTAAAATGCATTAACCCTTTTTTACACATACTACATGCATGCATACAAACATATATACTTACATACATACATACATATATCTACGTTTGCGCAAGTGTTTGTATGAGATTGTATTTTTAAGCGCACAAACGCCTAAATGTATGTATTGATAGCTACACTGCATTTTATTATCGCACGTATTTGAATTATTCAATTGAGTCCTTAATTTCTTTAATACGTTGCCAACTTTCGATTTCTTAAATATGCCGGAATAGAAATGGCAACAAAAATGGTTAACCAAAAGTAAAAATGATGCGCAATGTGAAGAACGTACATACATATGTATGTATATGCATTCATACCGGTATATATATACATACATACAGTGCTGCTCTAGCAAGAAAAAAGCTGACGAATTTATTGTTTTAGAAAATATTTTCATAGGTCAGACATACCCAAACAATGAAATGAAAACATTATTAACATTTTGACGGAATGTTAAAATCGTCGACGTCCGTCATCTCAACGGCCGTTGTTATCAGCAGCGCCCTGCAGTGCTTCACCACAGACCAGCCAGACAAACGCTTGAAATGTTGAGAATAGACGAAAAAAAAAAATCGCACAGACTTGCTTGCCTTCAGGGCTGATGGGATTGCTGGCTGAGAGTGGTTGGGAATGGAATTGGTAAGATGTTGAAGAATTGATTTAAGACTTTAGCTGCAGAAATATATGTATATTTGTAGGAATTGGTATTTGAAATAGAATTGAATGAATTTGTAATGCGTGAAACGATGTGAGACAGTTGAGAAAATGGCGTGTGGAGAAACTGATGGATGTCCTTGAGATTTGCGCCATTTGTAAGCTTGAATAAATGAGTATTACATGCACATAGCTACAAATACATATACGACAAGAGCGTGTGGCGCACGCACATACATGCATATATTAGACTGGTTCAAAAAAATGTTTAGCTTTTTTTCTAAGTCGAATTTCCATTTTCGATATAGACACATGGGTGGAAGATCGTCCTATCTCGGCAGCCAGTTCGAAATTGAATTTGATTGAAGAACGCCCTACCTCAAGTGAAAATATATTAAAAAAGTGCTGAGATAAGGCGTTCTTGCAAATTTTTCTGAGATAGGGCACTTTCGAACTGGTTGGCGAGATAGGTCGATCTTCCACTCAGATGTCGATATATCTAATCGTAAATAATTCAGCAAACATTTTTCGCCATTTTGAAATTTCATAATTCGAGTCATAGGTCAGTGTATCGGGAAGCCTATAAAAAAGTCTCGTATGATAATTCTATAAATTCACTCCTCCAAAAGTTATTCAAGGTCAAGGTCGAACATGTCAAATATTCAACTTTTTTTTTATCTTCGGCAAAATTTTATAACCCAATTGGTTATTTAAAAAATTTTTAATACTTAATGTTTTTATTAGTCGCCCATCGCATTTTCTGGGATTTTTGGCGGACCTATAAAATATAGTTACCATGAAAAAATGGTTAAATAAACAATTGAGTATTATTACTATCCTGAAGAGGAACAGAGTCAAAAAATATTGATTTTCAGGAATTCTATACCATTTCTACGAAAAGTTGTTTTTCCCATATAAAAAACATAGAAAACTTTGAGTGCTTTGAGCGACCTCTAAATATTTAATGATTTCAAAATAAAAAATAAGGGTTTATTTTTTTCGGTATAGAACAATCCTTGGGGTGAGAGCATACAAATTCCAACTTTACTTTTTCACATGCATTTTAGGATCACCCTAATATACTACATATCTACATGAGGGCGGGTAAATTTTATTTTTATTTTTTACTATGCGCGTATAATATATGAGGATTCTACGTGTAATTTTAAGCAAATTTGTGGAAGAACTATGGGTCTAAATTCAATTTGGAGTTTGTCAAATTGTGGAAAGTTTTAAGAAAAAGACAAGCGCAGAAATGGATTCCTCATACCAAAAAACCGCTTGTAGCATGATTTTATACAAAAAATAAAAGCACTTTTTTACGACACTACAAAAAAATGGTAAGAAACCAATTTGGCANTTTATATCAATTCTCAAATGCGTTTAATTTAAATCGTTTAGAAAATGCGTCATTGATGTATACCAGTTTATGTGGAATTATTCAATAAATTTCGTTTTACACTATACTTTTTGAAACTATTTGGAGTTAATTATTTTTTGGTGATTAAAAGCAACCCTGCGTGCTTGGAAGGCGTGTGTACCAATAGTTTCATCCCTAGCATATTCATCCCCGAGGAAGGCAGTCGCCAAATTCACCGAAGGTTGTTTACTGGTTATATTGTGCTGCAAATAGATTTTAGACCGAAGGTTTCTTCGGCAAATTTGCTTAGAATTGCACGTAGAATCTTCTCCGCCCTAACATACATGCATGTGAACACACATATATAAAAATTCATGCACGTATGTATGTATATCTACGCATACATTCAATAGTGTTCGAATAGAGTGAAAAGTAGGTTATGGGTTAAGAAACAATACCGTTGCTAAAAAAAACTTTTTGCTGCAGGAATCCCAAAAAAGGACGCTTACAACATTCCTTCCTGTCCATCGTGTACACTCTCATATAAATTCAATTTGTTAGCGGCAAGCAATTCAACCACGACTACATACATACATACATATCTCATTGGCCTTCATATTGTGTGATATCAATTTTATGCTACACACACTTACCAACTGCCATTCAATTTACTTTAGAAATTATGTTAAATGAATAAAAATATTTTTGAAAATAATGCGATTGCAAGTAGAAGGCAACGAGTGAGTATAATCAACATAGAATTGGATATAAAAAGTTACTAAAATCTTCAAAAATCAATAGTCGCAAGGAGGAGAATGCGGACAATCATTTGTATTTGTAAGTAAGCATAAAACTGTGAGCAGCAAGTGCAGCGTTTCTCAGTGCCAATTTTTATACCTTTTAAATTTTTAAACTTCCGACTGTGCTTACTGTTTAACATCGCGAATTGATGCGAATTTTTTACTTCAGTTAACTTTGCATATATAATTTCCTCTTTTATTTGGCCACACAACGCGTTACGTGTACGTGCTTATGGATGTATGTATGTATGTATACATATTTTATCCTTCGCTTCACTCCGCTTCTTCCTGTTGTTATTAATTAACTCCCCTTTAAAGCTGACAAAAATAATAAATAATTAAATTTTGAAAGTAAATATTTTCTCAATAAGCAAAGAAACCGTAAAGAATAATAACAACAAAACGTAAAAAGTACATATATATGTACATAAGTGTGTACATATGTAACAAAGTGCGAAGCGCATATACCCGCGGTTCGTGCATAAATAAAATACAGAGAGTGCGGGCAAATGCGTAAGTACAATGTATGCATGTGTGAGTGCCTATTTTTAACCGACTTCACAAAAAGGAGAAAGGTTATCAATTCCGCGGATTTTTTTTTTTTAAGGACCACGTTAACCAATTTCTATATATTTTTTTTTAAGGAAAGGTGTTATGTACCTCAGAGATGGTCCCATGCTAATTTGGTTTGAATCCGATCATTGGAACATGAAGAAATTAACAATAATCTAATATGAGAATTGAAGTCGGTTTTGTTTTTTGCTTAAAAATTACTTGCACAATTTTATATATTTTTAAAAAAAAGTTAAGACATCCAGATTTATCAAGCTCTAAATAGAAATTAGTACAATTTGGCAACATTTTTCAAAAATTTCCACTGAATAAATGGGTTAAATAAGTAAGTGATACTTTCTTGTTCTTTCATAGGAATATTAAAAAAAAACTGCGTTCAAACGTTTTTAATAAAACTACCCCTTAAAAATGACCCCTTTAAACCCCTCGGTTGTCAAGGGTTAAAATATGTATTTTTTTGCAAATGTGGGAAATCATATGCCAATCAATAAAAATCTAATGTTTTTTATGTAATTAGTTTCGGCAAGAAAAACAGCATTTAGACCAAAGAGCACTGTGAGCTTAAAGACGGCAATTTGACGGGATCGGGCGGCTTAGATGCTGGCACAGATCACACAATGCCGTTCTGGGACTACCGATTGAGGATTTTTAGCGTCAAAATCCTGGAAAAAAGTGATTGCGCGGGTCTATATTCGGAGGTCCTGCACTTTATGTGATGATCTCTGTCTCAGGTAAAGCTTTTCTGACGATGAATTTTAAGTCTCTATCATCAAAAGTCATCAAACTCGCTGCACAGCCAAGCTGCAATGAAAGTGCTAAAATCCAAACTAGTGACGTCAAGTATTGTTCGAAAATGTCGCGTATCGCTGACATCACTAAGTGACGTCAATATTACTATTTGCGGGGTTCCTGGACATAGCAATATCGAAGGAAGCGACATAGACGATGAGAAGGCTAAATATGGAGCGGAAATGCAGGTTGGAACATCAATTTGTGGTATACTGTGAGAAATTTATGTGATATTTGCAAGAAAGGGCCTGTGGACCAACCGAGATAGCTGTGAAGTCAGAATGTCTTTATAATCGGGACTTAACAGGAAACAAACGGAGAGACTTTTGAAGTCATGGACGCCTTCAAAGGATGCTGTGCTATTGCACCAGTCCTCCGACGATGGCATACACCAGAAGTTGAATAAGAGGAAAAATCAATTCAACATTTTCTACATCACACACCTACTTTCCACAGAAAGTGGCTCTAGCACATGGGTAGGTATATGGCGTTCCATGCTTTCCCCGGCATCGAGGAAGCTTCTGACAAGCCTTCAAACCTTGGTGTTCGCAGGGCACTAGAGAAGTAAAGTGTGTGCGGACTTTTCGCCATTAATCTATTTGTGGAGCTACATATTTACTTAGGAATTACCGAAATGAGCGGAATCTTATCGTAAGCCAGGCATCGCTGAAGGCTCTTCAGTTACATAAGATCAAATTATCTTTAGTCCCTGAGTGCATAGATAAACTTAACTTCTTTCGTAGGCACAACGAGCTTCAGCTGAAATGGATACTAGGACATGGAAATATATGGAAATATCATAACTTACGCTCTAATCGTCCCAAGCACTTCCTCGGTATATGTCACTATACTATGTATTAAGGAAGATCTGAGGAAGAAGAGGAACTTATTGAGGAAATTAGGGCTGGGAAAAAGTTTATTGGATGGTGTAATATAAAGAGATTGAAGCTTCTAATCTAAAACGAGAAACTTAGAGTACTTATAGATATCTTTGCAAGACATCGGAATACGCCAGGGATCTAATCGATTGACTTTTGTCGGGTTTACGTACAAATACGGAGATCCAGTCACATATTCTCGTTGAGTACGGCACCGTTTGCAAAAGACGTGAGAGGCGAATACAACGCTGAAAATAGCCTATTGTGAATTATTAATGAGCTAAAAGAAGAAATACACGTCAATAGCAACCAAATAAAAGCATAACAAAACTTACAAAACAACAACAACAACAAAATAAACAAACTGTCATCGAAATTGAGATTGAAATTGAGATGGTCGTGTAAACAGCTACAATTTCAAATTGAAATTGAGTGTCGAAATTGCGCAATTTCACGCTCGTGGAAACCGACTTTTGCAGTAGTCTAGAAAAAATGCGTTAAAAATTTATTTCAGCGCCCATTTATCCCTTGAGGCAATGTTAGAAAATAATTCAATCACTTGACTATATTTCTTAGAGCGCGGCAGTGGAATTCCGACAATCGCTATCGCTAATTTTGATCGCTAAAAATCTCTTAACCTTCCGTTCGGCAGACGGGTTTGGCCAGACGTTCTTCTGTTTTACTTGTTTAAGATTTTTTGTTTTTTTTTCCTAAAATTTGATTAGCTATTCTCAGACAAAAGTCTGAGGTCATAATTTTTTATGAGTAACTCAAAAAATAATTAAATAGTATCAGTATCATGTAGGATAACAATATGGGTAGCAACATCGGCGTAGCCAGAATGAAATTTAGGGGGAGGCTCGACCCTATTAAGCTGGCATTTCAGGGTACTATCTATATATATAAAATTAAGTGGCAAAACTTCCTGTTCGCATACT
>NW_016176553.1:0-9129 GCF_001687245.7 Rhagoletis zephyria | reverse complement strand
GAAAGACCAGATGGAGAAGGACTTGGCTTCGATTGCAATATTTAATTTCCAGATAGACCATAGGCAAGGTCTTTAAAAGGCAGTTTGTATGCACATTAGATTGTTCCTAAAATCAACGCTTTTTTTAACATATTTTCCCTCATTTTATTGGTTTTGTCTTAGAATCTATCCGAGTAAATTTTATACAATTCGGACCACGACAACCCGCGCCGATTTTACCATAAATTATAATATATTTCCAAACGTTTGCAAAAATATAAACAAAAGATATTAATTAAATTTTGAATTAAATAAATAAAACTTGTTGCCACTTTCTTTCTTGGTAAATTGGTTTGCTTCCAGAAGCCCCGATGCATCCTTTGCAAGGCCCAGAAATCAGCGCTTGGGCTCCTGAGTTAAACAAACGTACAAATCGCTTCTTTTGTTTGAAAGGTTTGCAGATATAACATGCAAATAGATTTTGACAATTTTGAATTTTTGTAAAGGAAGATAAAAAGCTTTGACATTTCAGAGACCAAAAAATTTTAACAAAAAACAAATCAGCTGCACTACTGCTACTACCTATTCAATATGTATCTTGTTTACCACCCTTTATACTGCTAAACTATGCTTCTAATGTATTAAGAATTATATGTCACTAGAAAGTTATTTTGAAGTTAAAGTGTAGAAAATTACTCAAATTACAAATAAGAAGAAAGCGAAAAAGCAATTCAAAGGAGACACCAATTTTATGGTAAAATATGTTATGTTATGTTATGACCTCAACTCACCACAGCTCACTTGAAATCACCTGAACTTCTTTCAATTCACCTCAACTCACCTTAACTCTCTTCACTGCAACTCACCTCATTTCATCCTAACTCAATTCACCTCACCTCACTTCAACTCATCTCGACTTAACTCATCCTGGCTAATATTATTTCACCTCAACTAACGTTAACTGAGCTTAACTCACCACACTTCAGCTGAACTCATCCTAACTCACCTTCCCTGAACTCGCTTCACTTTACCTTAGCTCAGTACAAATTAACACAGCTCAACTTACATACCTCAACTCCCTTTAATTTAAGTGGCTGAATTTCAACCGCTGGCGGAAAACTAGTTACATAAACTTCATACATATGTATGTGCATTTTCATATACATTTTCATATCCGCATTAATATTTATATTTGTATTCATATTTTAAGATTTATATTCATATTCAAACTCACGCTTATACTCACACTCATAGTCAGACTTATACTTATATATACTGACATTCTTATTAATACCCATACTCATACTCAAACACAAGCTGATACTCGTACTCATACTCATAATTGTACTCATTTTCTTATCTACTTATGTACATATTTATCATAGTTTTAATATTTACATCATAACTCGCGCAGTTTGTATTAAAAAATACATAAAGATGCCCACTGTGCAGCCAGATATTGTGTTCATAGATTTATTCAAAGCATTTTATCCGCCAACTTCCTACAAAATTTGGTAACAGCTGAGCCAAATTGCATTCAAGTTTGTTTGTGTACATACTACGTATGTAGATAGTTATGCGCCTGAGCACACACAACACAAACATACACACTCAAAACTACATATGTACATATATGCATTGTAGGCATTTGTTGCCGTTATGCTTGTGCTGTTGTTTGCGCATCCGACATGATGTACTATTGTGTTGTAACTGAACAACAATAACAAACAACAACAGCCGCCGGAAAACGGAAATGTATGCCTTGCACTAATCAGTGCAGCACCACCTATACCGCCTTCAGCCGCTCACAATATCTACCATTTACAGCCTCACATTTGACTNATATTTAAAGCTATTCAAAAACTTGAGCATCACAAGCTACATATACATATGTACGCCGCCGCGCTGTTTGAATGGCATGTGGCAGGCGACCAAAAACACTGGCCATTTCAGGCAGGCAAAAGTAAAGTGGCATTTCACAGAAAACAACTGGCGGACTGCTCTGGTTGGCTGCTGCTTTGGCTGGTTGGCAGGTTGGCAGGTTGGCTCGCTGGCTGCCGCTTGACATTAATCGGTTGCCAAGCATGCAACAAAAGGCAATGTTTGCTTTACTACGTGTGGCCAAACATGTTTATCATGCAATACCATAACTTAGATATACACTTCCGGCAGCATACAATTACATACCCACCTATAGCTCTGCATTGCCCACAGAAATTGCTAATTTTGAAGCTTACAGTAATCGTCACAAGCATTCATATGTTTTTATGTTTATGTATGTATGTATGTATGTATGTATGTGCGTTTGCAATCTAAATTGCATTATGTCTTGTTTACTGGCACCCTCTGCTCTTATTGTGGCAAATTTGCGGCAAATATCGATAGGACTCGTTCACTGCACTTATTGCTGGCCCCTACAGCTGTGCAGTTTTTATTTCCCCTCCCCCATCTCCGTCAATCTTGCACTGGTGGCATTTTATTACATCTTTTACAACTCGACTGCAGATCGTTTTGACTGCTTACCGTTTTATTACCGAGGTATAATCTGGAGTTTAAACCATTTGCTTCAAAATTGCTCCAATCAGTTTGTGCATCGCTGTATTAATGCAAGAGTGTGAGTGAGTGAAAGTTAGCTAATACATACCTGGTTAATAATGGTAACTTGGGGTGTAGGTAGTATTGATTGAAATTATTGGATTAAGGAATTATCGAAAATTTTCCAAAATTCACGCAGCGGTAAGCCCTTCTTTAGCCTAGTTAAAATTCAGAGTTAGAGAAAGAGGAAGGGGGAGTGAAAGTAATCTCTTCCAAAATATATGTTCGATGTTCGAAATATATGTATATTTTTTTTTTTACAAGACTCCTTAGGAGCCTTAAGATTAATTTTAGCCCAATTAGGCTGGATAAGCATTTTAATCTTTTTAAAGAAATTTCAGTTATATCGTCAATACTTAATTAAGTTTAAAGTAATTGAATTGTAACTATATTTCCCGAAGTGCTCAAGAAAGGAAATTAAATAAGCATTCGTTGCGAGAATAGTAAAATAATCAAAATGCAAATGCATGGGAAATAAATATTCATAGTTTAGCCACTTTTAGTCAACATGCGATTGTGAATATACACATATACATACATAAATCCTACAGAAGCACATACATATCACATATGTACGTGTGGGCTCGTATGCATGTATATAGTATACATAAATGCCAGTAAAGTATATATATATGTTTATTCATACGGATGCATACGAAAGTAGAATGGAGCAGAAATTCGTAACCCTGCAGGGAAAGTTACTGTGAAATAGTCAACTAGAATACGCGCCTTAGCTAGGAATCAGTATTTTTAATAGGAAATGTCATTTGTCAGGCTACATACATAAATATGTATCAGCACAAGCCAGTGAAAACATCTGGACTACAGATTATGCCGATAGGCTAGAGAGCGGCTGGACATGCAAGAGATATCGCTCTGACCTGGAATCTAAAAGCATGGACGGACGGTAGCGTTGATCCGGATCAACTCGTTAATTTGGAATTATCTATCAAATTGGTCAGCTGTTGCCGAAGCGAGTTATGCATCCACAAAGTACATTTTTTAAATTTATTTTTTACTTTTATTTTATTTATATGATTCGAAATTAGTCAAGTGTATCACAAAAAAAAAACATTTGATAGCAGCATTTTGCTCAAACTCTACCACCAGTTTAAACATGCGAATTTCAGCCCCTTTTCTTAGAGTCACAAGTTTTATTAAAATTCTTATCTTATGTCACACCGTGCTTTTTGGTGGAAACTGCAATTTTTTGCTAATTTTTTTTTTTTTTATTAATTTTTTATACAATGTACCATTTTTATTTTATTTTTTTAAGCTTTCCAACTATATATAATTGTTTTGGGCGTGGCAAAAGGCTTAAGGCAAAAGTTTTTCATCATAGAACGGACTCGAGTCCGCCTTGTTTACAGAAATTAAAAAATTTTCGACTAACGACATTTTTATATGCATCGTATTGTAAAATTTCCCGCTGAATCCGAAGACGAAACTAAAATGTAAGAGAGTAAAACAGTTTTTGAGATATAGCGGAATTTTGGGTTTTTGAGATCTGAAAAAAGTGCACTTAATTGCCATTTTCTTTGGGTGTAGTTGGCAATTCTTAGTATTCTTTTTGCATTAGTGAAGGCTATTAAATTTGCTATCATATGCGTCAACAATATTATCCAACTTGATAATCAATTTATTAGCTATATATTAAAGTCAATTTCTACCAGTTGATGTAAAGGAATTTTCATTCACTGGTTTATAGTTGATTTCCACCAAGCCTTAACTGTAGTTTATGCCTACCAGATAAAGAGATCACAACTCGAGGGGGTAATTCCACCTACTAAGTCGAAGCAAACGAAAGGAAAAATGCAAAAATTAAGAAATAAACCTTGCCGATCATCTCATGTTCACGGAACTCATCTTAGCTCTTAATGCTTTTGGTGGAAATAGGCTGTTATATTTTCTCAGCAGGGAACTGCCAATTCGCGCGCGAATTTCTTCACTAACTAAAAGTTATACCATACAGCGGAGAGAATTTCGGCGAATTCAGGCTAAGATGAGCACGTTGCTGCTTACATCCAACCATAATATGTAGCATATACATTAAGGTTGTCCAAAAATACATGAGGGGCGGAAAAATTTAAAATACTAAGCACCCACCCACTAGAACTTTTTTAAACGAAAAAAGTACCCATAAAATATATGATATTTAAAAGTTTCTCAAAGGTCATGAAGTTTTCCATGTATTTTACACTTTTTCGTAGAAGACTTTCGTAAAGAGTCCTTGAAAATTAATATTTTTTGATTGGAAAACTCTTTCAGAAGACTTGCAATAATAATACTCAATTGCTTATTCAACCAATTTTTAAAACTAACTATCTATCTGCAGGTTCCCTAAATATCAGGGACCGAACATAACAGTTATTGATGAAAACTGTGATGGAAAAATTCACTATGAAGGATATGCTACACAACTAAGTTCTAAGTTCTACAACTACCAATCGCTGACTTTTCCACCGAGACTAAAATTTGAAAATAAATTTTTATTTGCAATTTTTATGCAAAAATAAACAAAATTAACAAAACAAAAAACAATTATTTTTGATTTTTATATTATATGTGTTACATAACAGTTTTTATAAAATTCATCAATAAAAATCCGTCAGTGAGTTTTACTTATAAAAGTTATCAATATAAATCAGTCACCGACTATTATTTTTTAAATCATTTATATAAAAGTCTTTAACATTTTCACTACGACTTATAAAAATGACTTTTATAAGTATGATTTAATAAATAAAGGTCAGTGACTGATTTTTATTTATGTCATTTATAAATAAAAGCCTTCGATAATTGTTATTTAAGACGTATAATTTAAAAATCAAAAATAACTATTATTTGCAGATTATTTAGATAAAAGTCAAAAATAATTGTTATTTTGGATTTATAAAATAAAAGTCGGAAATAACGGTTATTTAAGGAGTAATTAAATAAAAGTAAAAAATAATTGTTAAAGAGCGATTTTTTGAATAAAAGTTGTAACTATTACGGTCCCTGCTAAAAATGCAATCCATAAAAATTGTTTGCATGAAAATATGCTAAATTAAAAAATAAAATTCTACTATTACTCCTCCGCCTCCTGAAGAGAAAAGAGTTTTCCGATCAAAAAAAAAATGGATTTTTAAGGACTCTATACCATTTCAACGAAAAAGTGTTTTTGACCCTATATAATACATCGAAAACTTCAAGGGCTTTAAGGTAGTTATAAATATACTTTTTTTTTACAAAAAATATGAGTATTTTTTTATTCAATTAAAAAAATCCTACGAGGCGAGAGCTTAACATTTATATTTTGTATTTTTTTTTACCACCCTAAAGTAATGTAATGCACTTTGCGAGCGACCAAAGCATTTTCACTACTTAACGCTCAAATATTGTGAATATTTTAATCCGGCTTTGTGCGCCGCTTTCGCAAGAGTCATAGTACGAAACTACTGACCTCAACATTCGCACACTCTAGTGCGCAATCACAACCACAACTACATACCTTGCCGCTGAGCTTCGCGCCATCGGTTGGCATATTTCGGAAGTACTCTGACAGCCAACTATGTGTGGCAAGTGGTGCCACCACTTTCCTACACTGAAACACTCGCAAATGCCACTTCATTTCAATGCTATTATATTTGTGTGTGTTTTGTTTTTATTATTGTTGTATTTATTGTTATTTCCATGTAGTTTATCTTTCAAGTTGGCTAAGTTGTGGCAACAAAGTGGTTTTCTCTATTTTCGACCAGAGCGCAAAGCAAAGGCGCTGATGGTATTAGACTAATCGCTTATAGAGAGAAGGGCTTCTTTCATTTTGATTGTGCAATGAGTGTAGTATGTATTATGTACTATATACATACGCATTTGCCATATGTACATATCCTTTGTGTAGCTCATTTCCCTTGCTTGATTATTCGATGAACTTCATCAAAGGCGATTTGCATTTGGCCGATGCTGTTGCAAGTCTGTAAGACTGCTTGAGTGCTGGTTGTGGGGTCAAAGTGAGTGATGTGTGTATAATGTTGTGCTAATGATGTTTCAACGATTATCCTCTACTTACAATGTATTCCATATGTACACATAGCGAATAACAACAACTAAATCGGAGCAGTGTCGTAACATTGAAGTCACTACTATTCACTAGATACTACTTGGCAGGAAAATCTTAGCTAAGTATGTTGCATGTGGATAGTGAAATTGAGTCAGAATTAAATTGTGTTGAAACTTGAATTGTGTAAGCATTCGAAGATGGTGAAAGACTTTATGTATGTGTGTAGATATTTAGTACATATTTATGCAAGATGATTGCATTTATTAACAGCGTTCATGATGAGCTGCTCCCTAACTGACGATGGGAGTGGGATTGGAATGAATGAGGAAAATTTTATTTATACAAACGAAAAGGCAATTTTTTTACTCAAAAAGCATAATTAAATAGAAATGTCCCTATAAAATGAACTATATGCCGCCAGGGAGCCACCAAAGTCGACAAATTTTATACTAAGAATATTAAAAAGAGCAAAGCCATGCGTAAGCTCTTCACGGAAACAAATGTCAAAAATACATTCTTTGAAATAAAATGTTGGTTTCACGTTTTTTATTTCCATATATATAGATAGTAGAGAACAACATAAATTCAAATTTTGGAATTAAACCAAACACAGGGTGTCCTTGCGGTATTCCAGAAAAACTATTTTTTTGATCAAAATTTAAAAAAATGGTAAATTTCAATGGAATGAATAAAAAATATATGTAAAAAATTTAATTTTTTTTAAATTATTTTTTTTAAATGGAATGAGTTTTTAGCCTTTGAAGTATGAAATAAAACCCTGCTCATATTTTGCACTTTTTGAAGTAATGTGTTTTTTGCTAATGCATAAAATCCTTTTTGAATTTTTTGTCAGTGCCATCGGATCTGCACCATTCGTTCTATTCTCAAAAATAAAGTGTCAGATAAAAAAGCTTGACCTGCAGACAATAGACGTTTTTTTTGAAGAGTTGCCACGTGCTAAAAAATTCCATTAAATATTTTTAATAAGATAAATGAATTATTAGGAGACGGGTATCAATTGAAATGTGTATGAAAACGGTTTATTCCGTAACTACATGTAGAGGGTTGCCACCTGTTTAAAAAATCAAATTCCATTTGAATTAAAGGAATTAGGCAATTGAAATAGATAGGTAGATAGATCACTATATGGGAGTCAGACGAAAGAGGTTTAAAGAGATTTTAGCTAGCAAATATTGCGAAGAGGGTTGCCACCTGTTTATAA
Source organism: Rhagoletis zephyria (assembly GCF_001687245.7). Taxonomy (NCBI): domain Eukaryota; kingdom Metazoa; phylum Arthropoda; class Insecta; order Diptera; family Tephritidae; genus Rhagoletis; species Rhagoletis zephyria. The sequence goes on along the minus strand of NW_016176553.1, from coordinate 1,291 downwards.
AGTCAAATTTTAGTTAAACTAAAATAATAGTTGTGTCAAACCAAAGGTTTAAGACATCGTATTTGTGATTTTATTACAAATACATATTTTGTTAATCAGTGACTTGTTCTGATTACATTCCTCTCTCTTAAATTAACTCAATAATGTTTTTATTCTCCGCTTTTTTTTTTTGCTAAATGTGTCGTATTTTTTTTATACATATTTAAGTTACCTTATTCCCTTAATTACAGTGAATTTGATTTCTTAAACATGTGGCAACCTTTTCGCGTGTCTTTTAGAAGTAAAGCATTTTCAATACCATTTCAGTTGATACCCAAATTGTAATATCTATGTAATTCATTTGACTTATTAAATAATTTTAATAAAATTTGTAACAGGCGGCAACCCTTTCCAAAAAAAAATAACTATATTGCACATCTGCAGGCCAAACCCTGTCATTGGACAGCGCACTTTTGAAAATAGAACGAACTATATGTACATACCTATGTAAATTCCACAAAAACCCCAAGTTGCAATTTTCAAACTGCATCTACAGTGAAAGTATGAAAGTTATCCAAAAACAAATTACATTTTTGAATTTAGCGTCCTCAATTTTACTAAGAAGCGACTCTTCGTTCCAATCCGTCCGTAATTCTATTTCTGCCCACATTTTATACCGAAGGGAAGCACTGTGCGTCAGATAGAAAACCTAAAAACGTAGTTTCTCTATATGTGACCCCGAGTTTCGTGAGTAGATTAGTTTTTGTGTGGGTAAAATTTACTGTTGTATGGTGTCTACATTTGTAGACTACCGACCAGGAGATAGTCATTTTTAAAAGAAGAGTTTGAAGGTCTCGGAAACAATTTTTAACCAAACTGCTAGAATTAATTTTCAGGAAGCTCTTGAAAATTTCGCATATGGTTATAGTGGAATTTTTTTATTCATTACATAATTCAGGGAAAATTCAAAGAATGTAGAGCACGGAGCACATGAAGTTTAACCGTTGAAATTGGATTACTATTTTTCCGATTAATTTAAATAAAGATTAATCATTATTTTTGGATTTCAATTGTTTCAATCATTTTATAACCGTTATTTGCGAATCTTAATTTTTAGATCAGTAGAGACTTAAATCGATCATGAAAATGCAGTTAATTTTTGGTCGATAAAATTATAATCAGCCTTTTTATCGTGAAAAAAAACAAACATAGCCGTACACTCACTTACTTACAAACTTTTAAAGACATTAAAAACATATACTTCATAACTAACAAGTAAGAAAGTCTAAGTTCGGGCGGAGCCGAACATTAA
>NW_016176552.1:0-9131 GCF_001687245.7 Rhagoletis zephyria | reverse complement strand
GACACTAATTCCCTCATTGCTCAGCAATTTTTTCGCATTGGCAATTATAGTGCGCTAAGATTTACGATGTTTTGTATAAATAACAATAGCAAAAAAATGTAGAAAACAAACATTGTATACATACATATACAAATGTATGAGAATGTGTATATCCAAAATAAAGCAGCAAACAAAGCGCTACAAAGTGCTGAGATTTACAGCTAAGTAGGAGAAAAGCATAACTAAAATGGAGTAAAATAATAAAGGCCATTTCTCATAGTGTAGCTTTTAGTATTTTAGCTTACCAATGAGACATATGTACATACATATGTATGTATTAGTGATGTTGCGAATGTGTAATTTTAGACATCCGCGGATGCGAATGCGGATGTCAAGTTTTTTTAAGAAATAATTTAGGCGAGTAAATTAGCGGATTTAGGTGAATAAAAACTGGAAAAGTTATTAACTTTTAATAAAGTTTTTATTTTTTTTTAATTTAAAAATTGGAAAATTGTATTTAATAAAAATCAATGCTGCTAGCTTTTCGGGTTATAGCCTGTTTCTTGAGGGGTCGCAAATCAAACCTGCGCCACTAAGTAACTACCCGCTCGAGGCGACAAACTTGAAACAAGTGTAAATGCGATTTGTGCAACAATAAAGCCAATGTATATGTATAAGAGAATGTATATCAGCTACTCACTTAACATTTTCAAATGCTTAAATAAATAGCAATAAATCAAATCTTGTGTAAATATTTATGTAAAAAGTTATTGCGGTGGAAAAGAACCAAAAAGAAAAACACAAAGTATCTTATGTGGATTTATACTTAACGCGAACAGGGAATATGAACAACAATTGGACGGCATTTTGTTTGCTCATTCGTATAATTATAACTATAATTATAATTGTTATCAATTACATAGGTCCACAAAAAAGATCGATAAAAGATTACTTTGACCAAACCTAGACTTTCACTTGTTTTTTGAGTTCGCTGAACACGAATCTGAAGTCCGTCTTGCTCCATCACATCTAGATTTTTTCCTAACCTCAAAAAACAACTCGAATTTTCTTTGTCGCATAAAATCCGAGATATTTTTTGAAGTAACAGGTGTAGCAAATTGAATATATATGCATATGAACCAAAAAAAAAGGCCATGGATGGGTCTCAGTTAGAAGCAAATGGACGCCTGTCACTCCACAAGAACGGGTGCTGTGGCTACGGTCGTGTTGAAAAAACGTAGGGTAGTAAATTTTAATTAGTATACAACCATTTGATTGGCATCACTCTTGGAATAATGGAAGAATAACAACGAAAAACCACATGTGGTCTTTCATAAAAACAATTATTTTGTAAGCACCCAAAGCAACGGACTGAAGATTCATCCGCCGAATAGTCCTGATCTGGAACCTAATGCGCACAAAGATTTCCATCGTCAGATAATGCTGGAGAATATTTTCGAAAACAATAAGACCATTTTTAACAACAGAATTTGTGTATTTTTCTTAGCTGGTCTGTGGGCTTAGCTAGTGAGCTTTTTTATTATTTACAAGCGTCATATCGCCATCAGACCTGCCCCCTTAGCAAGGCTAAGATGGCCTTGATGGGGCCCTGAACTTGGTACTCTTCGGAAATAGGTGAGGGTAACTTTTAGACTTGCAAATAGTGAAAACTCCGACGAGTGCTAGGACGAATACAGAGGACATTGCCTGTTGCCATCCCAATCTTTTGGACTGGCTCTGACTACTGATAAAATGTGTAGGATATGCAGAAAAAAGAGCAGATAGTGGAGCTATGCGAGTGTCCTTCCCTTAACAGACTGCTATTCAGTTTCCTGGGAGTACGCTCTCTCCGTCTAACTTGGAAGCGTGTCCAAGGTAGGGTGCAGCAAGGTTTTCCGATTTACCAAGAGGACTGCGATATTTTTTAACATTTGCTCCTGACATTCAGTGATTAACTGTGCAATAGGGTCGTCGCTTATTTGGTAACGCTATGGACCTTAATGGTCTCTGCGAAGCCACACAGTAGCCTTCCAGCTTAGGGCGCTGTTACGCAGACGATCATATGATCTCTGGTCACCAATTGTTGTTGCTTTCACTGCACAAAGAAAAATTTGAGAGAGAGAGAGAGAGAGAGAACTGAATTGCATGACCAGCAGTGCTGCCAAGTATTTTCGAGTATATCCAGATTTTTATGAAAACCCGCTAGAGAAAGCAAAAAAAATTGGCGATTAGAGATCATATGATCGTCTGCGTAACCTTACCTATCCTAGGCTCATCTCGTGACTCTGTTCACAGAAACCGTTCAAGTTTATTTTCAGGGTAAGTAATTTTAAATCTTTCCAGCAAATATTTGGTGGATAAGTAAATATATCTTACATAGATATTTCTGAATCAGTAACCATAAAACTAGCTGAAGTATTTTTACTTAATTTTTTGCTTAGCTACCTAACCTGCTTAAGTAACGCACATTTTTTAACTACAAACTTTTTTATTCCAACTAACTTAATTACGAACCCTTTAAGTGGATAATAAAAACCGAACTTTTCAAATATCTCGCCTCCAGCGTGACCTAACGGATCGGATAAGGCGTTTGAATGTATGGCAGAATTTTATTTAAAAAGTTGTAAAAATATATTTTACCTAGCTGCGTTCGCAAAACCGTAATCCAAATATCGATTATTTTCTATCCCTCTTGTGAACCCAAAGTATGCACACATACATATATTTTTCTTGAAGCAACCAGCTTCAATTCTCATATACAAATTTAGGAATACCGTTCATTTTTTTATTATCCAATGGTCGGATCTAAACCAAATTACGGGACGGCCTTTGAGGTACCATCTTTCCGATAAAAAAAAAAAAACAGAAATTGAAATCGGTTCACGTGGTCTAAAGTTACGCGGTAGCATATATAAAAAAAGAGACAAAAATATTCTGACGAATTAATAACCTCCCTCTTTTTTGAAGTCGGTTTAAAATGTTTGAGTTCTTTGTTAATTTTATGTACATATAGTACAATTTATGAAACTATAAAAGGTTTATTTATTTATTACATACTGTACATAAAACTTGCATATATGTATTTTAAAGAGCCTATTATCTGAAGCGAATTTTCAAAAGTATAAACCCACCCCAAAATATATTCCTGGGTGCGACCCTGAACGGACTATGTGTGTTACGATTGGTCCAGTTGATGTGATTTGCTAATTATGCAATGCGTAAAACTTTCATTCTGAGAAAATAGAATTGAGATCTGCAGGGGTTAAAGTCAAATCACTAGAGTTATATCAAACATCAGAACCACGGAGCTCATTGCTTTAAGGCGAATAACCAGAATACGCACAATTCGTGATGAATGCCCACAAATGCAATTACAAAGCAGTTAAAGGATTTTATCTCAAATAAGTCTACGTATACTGGATTTATGTGGACCGACGATACTCACCATTTTGAACTTGCCCCCAATAATGCTATATAGATACACCATTGAAACAGATCATTGTATAAAAAGTGAATAAAGAGAAAAAAGTTATTCAAATTTATTTCGTTGGCAACTCTTATATCGAAACTGATCAGCGTCTAGCGATTAACTGTGCTATGAAACGCCAGATCATTGGAAAATTGCAAAAACTTCGTCACGGACGCGACGCTTTCATTAGGTTATTTAAAATGACTGTAACAATTCTAAAAAATAATGAATCAGTGTTTAAAACTGGAAAAAAATTTAACAAAAATGGTACATTTCGGACAAAATGGCAACCGTACCTGTGTCAAAAACAAACTAAAATTAGCAGAAAACGCGTCAATAAAATGCTAAAATACTCAACAACTGATAAGTATTACTTAACATGGAAAATTATTTAATCGTCCACTTTTGAAATTACATCAAACTCTTGGTTACACACCAGCCTTTCCTGTTAACTAATATCACTCATACGCACCGTTGCACCGAATCTGACTCGCCACTTGAATTTGTTTTTTTACACGTGTGCTTACTGTATAAGTGGAATCATAGAATGCAGAATAGCTTACTACTAAATAATTTTGTTGCTAAGTTTACTTAGAATACATACATATGTACATACACTCATACATACATATAAATGTTTAGAAATACATAAATAGCTACAAATGCTGTTGACAGCTAATTTAGTTAGGTCCTTCACAATTGCGCTGAAGTGCAGCACTTGGAGAAATTTCTATAAATTGTAAAATTGCGCAATGATATGCATGTATGTACATATGTATGTATGTATGCACGTGTATTTACACTCACATAAATTCATACATAATAATGTAAGCTATTGTAACATCTGCTTATGAAGTCACAACCGCATGATAATTTTAATTATATTTATTACATTTATAATTTATGACACTCAAAAGAGTCAGCTTGTACTATGGATTCTATTCAACTGCTTGAGAGGTTTTCTAGCGGCCTTAGGGGGGCTATTAATAATTTAAATTTCGTTTCAAGAAATTGTTGACACATTTTAGAAATTTAATGGCATGGATATGCAATTATACGCTTTGAGTTAGATGTGTACATATTTGAGTATGTGTACGAAAAGCTTGAAGCTCGGTAGACAGTAGACAGTTAGAATTAGGCTTAAAGGAAATTCAAAGTTTTGTAAAGCATGTGTGCAATTTCAGACTGTTTATATTTTTATGGTTTTCTGCATTTCAGTTTATAATAAAAAAAAAGAAAAACATCTTAAAGTCCTTGGAAACTAGTCCTTGAAGTTGATAAACTTGTTTGGATGTGAACTCATTCTCCATTGTTAAACTTTTGGCCGCCTTTGGCACCATTCGCTCTAGCTTCCTGCTTTTCTCACACTTTTTTTTCCTCTTTCGTGCTACATACATACAATGTTGTATGCTTCTATTTTCCTTAATTTTTTTTCTTTATGCAACACTCGAATAACAATTCATCTTAATTCAAAATGTCTACCCCCAACTCACCAATCCACCAACGCACCAACGGGTCGCCTTCTTTGTGTAATGTTATCCACTCTTGGCTGTATGTCTGCCGCTAGACAGCGCCTAACTGCCATTTCCTTGTTGCTCAGTGCCTCATCCGCCTGAGCCGACAACAACAGCCAGCAAAGCCAACACCAACGAAAACGACAACGACTACAAAAGCTGCTGCAACTTTGTAAAGTTGAAGTTTTAAGTGTTTGAGTGCTGGCCAATGCCAACAGGCATATATTTTGAGAGCATTGGGTGTAAAGTCTTACATGGAGTTGGCTACATGGGAAAAAAGTTAAGGAAAAATAAACACCAACAACAGCAAAGTACAGTAAGGCAAAGTGCCGTTTTGCCACTATCCAACAATTCGCAAACGCTCTTCAAAAGTTACACAACTCAAAATTTGGCATTTTTGAAATTATGCACTAAAAATATACACAGAGCCTTTATTTATTTTAAGCAATAGCTGGATTAAATTTTAGTTATAATTTGTTGAAAACACCTAAGACAACGTCTTCCTTGCCCATATGATTAGCATGTGGTACAAAATAGTTTTTGTCATTTTCTAACGAACGTGTTATTTTGAGTTGTGTCACTTTTTCTAAGACGGTATGCGAATTGTTCGGCTAGTAATCTACTTCGACGATGGCTTATAGCAAAAATGTGTAAGTATTGTTGTTGCTGCCGCTGCTGTTTACGCCATCGCCTTGACTTGACAGCTACTGGACTGTCCCTGTTTTTGTTTTTTTTGTTTTTTGTTCTTGTTCATTTCATTCAGATGCTCCACTTTCACAGTGGCACTGCCGCTAACACCCCCAATATTCCTAATACTCTTGCTTTCCATGTCTCGTTCAGTGACCAGGCTTCGGCTAGTAGCACACCATGAACTATTGTATAGCGGCTTAGTTGAACACTACTCTCGTTAATCTTGTTGTTGTTATTATTATTATTATTTTGCACAAAGTGACGTGGCCCATTGTCTTCTACATAAACAGCTACTTAGCTACTTGCAACAACACGTTTAAACTTTCATACAAATTTTCCTGCAACTACAGACGGCGTTGGTCCTCTGAGTGGGTGGTTGGGTTGCATACCGGCTGCCCTGTTATCAGACAGGCTATTGCTCGTTGCTTTGGGATTTACACATGTCAAGGCATGTTGTTTGGCGTATTTATTACATGTTGTTGTCTTTTGTAGTTTTTTGTTGTTATTAGTTGTGTTCTGTGTTGTTTTTCTGCTGCGTTGCACTTCTCTGCGCTATCCTCTGCTCTAGATGGCCACACAACTCTCTTGTTGTTCACTTGACATGTTTTTTATTTCATTTTTCCAGTTAATTCTAAAAAATTCTTTTAGTTCACATTACCCCCCATTCCCTGTCTTTCCCACATATTTATGCTGTGTAGTCATGTATCATTTGTGTGTGTGTGTGTGTGTGTGTGTATTTGCGCTCCATGTAGAATGTAGCCTGCAGGAAAAGCTACTAGTTGTGAACTAGAATTCTACCAGTTTGCGTTTCAGCCCAACTAGTTCACATTCTATCCGTTTTCAATGTTTGCGACTGGCATTTTCAGCATGGCGATGTCCTACCAGCTGTCAATTGTAAAGCTATGCATCAGAATCTACTAGTAGAAATGCGAGTAGCATCATACCAGTTGATGGGGTAGTGTGCCAATTCATCCCCGTGAAAAGCATAAGTATGCCTTTTTGCTCACGGCGCTCCAACAGTCGCAATGGCCGATAGAACAAAGGACTCGCGTGGTATGCCTGAGGTCTCAGATTCAAGTCCTAGAACAGAGACAATTTTTTTATTTTTTGTTTAATTATTACTTTTTTATATTAGTTTTTTTTTATTTGAGGTTTTTATTGTAATTTTAAAATTTAATTAAAAAAATATTTTTTTTTTATTTCGTTTTTTTTATGGCATAAAATTTTTTTCATATGTATGTGTTTTCTGCAATTTTCAGATTTTCAAATTTATTATTTGTATTTAATTTGGAATAATTATTTTTACACTCATTGATTTAACTTTAAAACCCTTAACCACTTCCAAGCGGTCTCGAACCTGCGATCTCAGAACCAGAACCACGTCAGTTTCACGTGACGCCACAGCCGACATTTGTAAGAAAATCAATTAATCGCGTTTCATTTTAGGCTTTAGCAATTCGAAGACAGATGTCGCTGAACGCTTATGTTCTTAAAAATTGTCGAACTGGTAGGCACATACTAGTTAATGAACTAGTATTTTTTGTAACTGGATCGGCTTTTCACTGCAGGGTATGTATGTAAATAGGAACATGTTAGTGTTCCAGCAATTTTGTTGTCAGCTATGTTGTTTATATAGCAATTTTGCTTATGTTTCGTGTAGAAAACATGACACTGTCTATTTTGTCTCTTACTTTTTACAGTTAGTTGGATTACTCTAAGCACAATTAAATGGTTTGAAATTTAATGGGGTTTAAACTTTCCAATGTTAATTTGATTTGAATTTAGGAAGCGGAAGGGGAGTGTTTTTCACAAGGACTATAATAAATTTAAATTAAAAATGTAGAAAAATGTAAATACAGCACAACAAAAAAGTAATAATATACTTTCATAAATATGAAATGTTTATACAAACTACTTTGATGGTTACAGGAAAAATGTAAAGCGACTAACTTCGGTAACACTTTCATACAGCAGAATAACTAGATACTGTCGAAATTCGACCGTTTCTTTAAAGCCTTGGAGAGGTTTTCTAATAAATTTCGATCATTTGATACATATTGATAATTCAATAATTTTAAAATACACTAAAATCCAATAACTCAAAAAATTTTATAATTTAACTAATTTCGATAATTTTCGATGAATTTTGATGACTGTGAAATAACTGGAAAATGTATATATCTGGATTCAAACCAATAACTCGATAAATTTAACTCTATAAACTGCGATACACCGGTTAATTTTATCAGCTCGGGAATTTTCGAAAGCTATTGGCAAATTTCGATAACTCGCTAAACTCTGGTAAGACGATAAGATTCGATAAGCAGTAATAACTCGACTAACTCATAGAACCTTGAAATTTCGATAACTCGATATATTTTGGCAAATCTAAAAGCTTCGATTTCATAAATCAACAAATTTCAGTAAATATCGATAACTCGATATGTTGAAAGATCTCAGTGCGTTACGATTACTCGATAAATTTTATTAACTCTCTAAATGATGATAGTTCAATAAATATCGATAGCTTGATAAATTTCATGAACTTGACATAATTGGATAATCCGACAAAATTTTTTTTTAATTTCGACTACTAAGTTTCTATTTCTATGAATTTCGACAACTAAATAAACACTGATCAATTTTAATAACGCCCATACGTTGCGATAACTTAATAAACATGGATAACTCGATGAATTCGATAACTATAAGCTTCTATGATTCGATAAATTTCGGTAACTTGATAAGTTTCGATAACTAAATTTTTTTATGACTGAATTTGTTCTGAATTCCTATCTAAATATTTCAATAAAATTTCTTACCCGTTCAGTCAATTTTGTCGTCGCATTTTTGTCTTAATCATTTTATTATTTATTTTTTCATCATCACATTTATCTTTATTACAAAGTTTAATTTCAAATACGAAGTGAAAAAAAAAAAACAAGTAAGAAAGTCTAAGTTCGGGCGGAGCCGAACATTAAATACCCGGCGCAAGTATTAAATATATGTTTTTTTACCTTTCCGAAACCTATCGCTAGATGGTAAGCCGGGGTGTATCAATTTTGAGTAAATTAGCGTCCTTAAATTTCGAATATTTANTTCATCATCACATTTATCTTTATTACAAAGTTTAATTTCAAATACGAAGTGAAAAAAAAAAACAAGTAAGAAAGTCTAAGTTCGGGCGGAGCCGAACATTAAATACCCGGCGCAAGTATTAAATATATGTTTTTTTACCTTTCCGAAACCTATCGCTAGATGGTAAGCCGGGGTGTATCAATTTTGAGTAAATTAGCGTCCTTAAATTTCGAATATTTAGGTTTCAAGCATTTCTGAAATTTAACGTTATATGAAAAGCGGCCGTAATTTTAGACCGATTTCAATAATTTTCAACATTTTGCTTTTATGTGCCAAGCACAATAACCGTACTGAGTTTGGTACAAATTGATAGAACGGTTACCGATATACATATATGTGAT
>NW_016176551.1:6843-9131 GCF_001687245.7 Rhagoletis zephyria | reverse complement strand
TTAAATTTAGGGGCGGACATTAGCAACTTTTTTTTTTTGTATGGGGACCAACCCAGTCTATNATTGATATCAACACCGGTTATTATATCGATAACAATATCGAAATATATTTAGATTTCAATATCAATAATATTATCGATTAATATATTAATAACAATATCGATTATTATATCGATAAAAATATCAATAAAAATATCGATTACTATATCGGTAGAAATACCTATAAACAAATCGATAACAATATCGATTAATATGTCGATAACAGTATCAATAAGTATATCGAAAAAAATATTGAGAAGAAAAGCAATAAATATATCGAAAAAGATATCGATAAGAAAGATCAATAAATATAACGAAAATTCCGAAATAGGCCCAAAAATCCCGAAATAGTCCCGAGAATCTCGACATAGTCCGGAAAATCCTGATTTGATCCGGAGAATACTGAAATATGTAGTTTCCAAATTGAGTTGGGATTATGTTTCGATACGTGTTACAAAATCTTCCAGAGCAGATTCAGAGGGTTTCCTACTTCAGAATGCCTTTATTGCTATCTTCATTTTAATAGCCTCTTTTGCGAATAAAGACTACCCAACTTTGGTAATTTCACAAAAATCCAGACAAGCCTTAAAGATTTGTAAATTTGTCTTCAAAAGATGGAAGAAAGAACCGTATAACTTCTCAGATGCCACTTATCTTTTATGCACCAGTTTAGTGTGGTAGCTCTTTACACCGTGTGGTATGCCTCTAGAAACTTTGGGGTGTAATAATCATCAAAATTTTTAAGTGAGCCTTGACTGACTACTTTTTATTTTATCCTTTTTAATTTTTGTACAAAGGAACACTTTGGATTATGTTAGACAATGAGCTATACTTTTATTAAAAAATAAAGTTAGGAAAAAATTAAATAAATAAGTAAATAGCTGAAACCCGGTGACTGTATAATTTTGCCGCTGAGTGTATATTGAGGAACAATTTCTACGTAGCTTTAAATGTTTCTAGGGCTGTGAAGCTTATCAATAACATATGTATGTATGGGCCTTGTTCTACACATTTTGTTGCAGGGAGTATTTCGATTTATATTATAAGCGCTTAGCAGGCACAATTTCATGCTGGCGTTGGGAACGCTCACTGTGGCGTATGCACAAATTAAACTGAAATTATTGAATTCGTCTTTGTTGCAGAAACTGCGAGTTATTACTTCATTTTCAACTAAAGCGTAATTTGGAAACAAATCGAATGAAAGACATATCACGCGACAGAATCAATGTTGGTGTCGAGTTCGTCGCATAAGTCTTCTCTTTATCTGCCAGTCCATAGAAATATGCAGCTGATAGGTATGCAAGCTGTTAGGTATTTTAGAAAATTTCTAAAAATAGCTGCTATAAATTCAAATGAAAAATAAATAAAACGCACTATGTTGATATGCGTACTCTACCAATTATGCATTCACCACATTATCGATCATCAGCATATTTAATGTTAGTTAACTTGCTATTGAAGTACAAACTCACAAATTATTTTAAATTAATTTAAATACCAAATTATTGTACTCGTAAGGTGTCACTGTTATTGAAACTAGTTCTTACCTGTTAAGTTACTGCTAATGTTTGACTTGTTTTATTAGTTGCTAAGTACACTTCCTGTTGCCCCAAATGGCTGCGCGCACGCGACATAAAACGCAAATAATCAATATACCAACGAACGCTGTCATCACATGCCACAGTGGCATTATTATTATTTTTTTTTTTGTAATCATTCACACATCCACGAGTTTTTAGTTACATATTTACATAGCAAAGTTTGACAAGTCAGTTAAGCCTCACAACAAAGACAGCGTATTTCTCCTAAGATTTGTTTTATTTATTAGTATAGCAGATGTCATTTGGCCATTGACGTCTTTATCCAAACCTAAGAGTTGGCAATTGCTAGGCAATTGTAGCAGTTCTCTGATATAATATTTAAATACATACATTTATATAGATGTACATTAGGGTGGTCCAAAAATTCGTGTGTGGGGGGGGGGGAAGGAAGTAAAGTCAGAATTTGTATGCTCTCACCCCCTATTTTTTTTATTTTTAAATCAAAAAATATTTAGAGGTCGCCCAAAGCGATCAAAATTTTCCATGTATTTTATAGGCGAATGAATAACATTTTTCGTAGAAATGGAATAGAATTTTTGAAAATCAATATTTTTCCAACTCTGTTTCTCTTCAGAAGATTCCCAATAATAATATCCAATTATGTATTTAATTAATCTTTTTCTCGTAGTAACTATATTTTATAGGACC
>NW_016176551.1:0-6673 GCF_001687245.7 Rhagoletis zephyria | reverse complement strand
GGGGGGGGGGGGGGGGGGAGGGTTGGTGAGAGCATTAAAATTCCGACTATACTTATTTTGAACCACCCTAATGTGCCCACATAGTTTTTTTTCGTCGATTTGCTTGAAGCGTGGCTGGTTAATTTTCAAATTCATCTACGTCATTTGCATTTATCAAAGTGTGTAAAGAGTGAAGGGAACAGGAAAGTTTGTTATTCAAATTTGAATTCAAAGTAAAACTCAAAGTAGGACGGTTAGAAAAAATGATAGTAATGCACTGGTTTAGAAGTTTAAAAAAGTATACAGACATACATGAAACTGTTTTGAGGAAATGAAACTCACACGAAATAGCTACGAAGAATCTCATTTGGTAATTATAACTTCATTCTCGGTGATCACTTCCGCCTTACATCGACTAGATTAACAATATAAAGACCAGATTACCAACTAGGGGTTTTGGTGTTTCTTCATCAGCTCATAGAAATATTAATTTTACTGAGGTGATATCGCAGAGAGCAATGTTCTGTGAAGTACCCAGTGGAGTTCTAAGGTCATACACGTCTAAATTTATGAGCTACTTGTGATGGACAGATAAATCGCTAAGCTTTTCTTTGCCCGGATATTCACTCCTGTGGCTTTGGATTTTTTTTTTTTTGCGTCCACTTGCTTAGTTAGTTCCCACGCGTATAAATCCTCGAACGTTTTTATTTGCATCAGTATTTATTTTCTTTTCTTTAAGTAATGAGCAGAATTTATTTTCCTTTGACCGTTCGATACAGTCATCATTTTAATTGACGACATTTGTAAAGTAGATATGATTAGAATATGAATATGGTAAAAATCGTGAACCGCTATATTCTTCAAGAACAAGTACTAGGCCTTGAAGCTGCATTTTTGCTATATTCACTGATCGTAGAATTCAGCACATGTAATGGGTAATGGTCCTTGCTTCCTTACTCTTGTGCGCTTTTTTGAAGTCACAAGTTTATGGTAATAAATATAGGCCACAGGTTCTGAAAATTCTTATGGGAGAATACGATCCAGCTGGTAGGAAAGGTGTGGACTAAAATGCAATCCTGCAGGGTTTCAACAACCATGTGTAGAGCTTACGATACAAGCTCACAAAATTTATTATATATCTTAGAAGAAGACTGGCTTCTAGATACTTTGTCGGGATACTTACACGAAATTGTATACTGGCATCGCATGCCTTCATATAAGATGTGCAACAGAATACTATGAATACTATGGAGCATATCAGCTGTGAGTTTCTAGTTCTTTATAGGATTGGTTTTTATAGGTTTGGTTTTCTACAGAATCTGGAAATAGCCCAACAAGAGGCAAAAAAAAAAATGGTTATCGTTCGCTAAAAGTATGTCTATTCTTTTCAATGTGTTGCCAGGTCCAGGTGGTAACGATTTTTACCTAATTTCGAAGCCACCTAGCCTAACTCTCAATGTTAGGCGCAACTGATAAAACCGGGCACCTAAATGCGGGCTATGCACTGCAGGATATGCGAATTTTTTTTTACATGTACTTCTCAATTGTCACGTAGTAAATATATATTTTAGGTTATAATTTGATGGCACTCCTCTGCACAATGCTTCCGGATTTTTCCCCGGACTAGCGTGACTTACAACCATGCAGAGGTGGTAATTGCTGGTTACTTTTACACTACTTTTTGGTCCGATAAATATTTTTTTTTATATAAATAAATGCAAAGATATGTATATGTGGCAACCTTTGTAAAAAAATTAAAACCGAACAAACTATACAGATCCGATGACGTGGTGTTAAAATTTAAAGCCAGCATCTCTGAACTCTATTAAGAAGTTTTAGTTAAAAAATCCGAGGAATTTCTTTACATTCATTCTGAAAAATGTGCTTATGGGAGCTTTTCCGCCGGTCTTTTGAAGCTAAAGGCCTTCAGTGCTTGATTTAATAATTTTTCTTTTTTTATGAATTTGCCAAGGTATCGATGCCTTCAGATTCAGCTTGCCATGCTCCAGCAGAAAAGGAAAATGTACACGAATACAGTACAAATTTAATTTAATGTTGCTCTTCATTTTACTTATTTTTCTGTGAAGATTGAACTTGTCGCATGCTTAAAATGACACAGCTATTTCAAAGGGGAGGTCTTATTCGAAACGCCCTACCTGAAGGCATTTCAATAATTGGAAGCGCCCTTCCTTTTGACGACATGGTTTAAGGTGGGGTTCTGCATCCATGTGGTATCACAATGGGCGCCTCATTGGACCTAAGTGAGCTAACCTTATTTTAAATTCAGCAGCTACTTCAGTCTAACCTAACCTGCTTATGAGTATCGGTTATTCGACTTCGTAAAAACTATTTTTTAGTATTTTTTAACACTCTCTTGAATTTCTTCTAGATTTTCTTTTCAAATATTCTCTTTCCGACATTTTTTGCGATCTGTTTCCATTTATCACGTGTCTCTATTCCATTCTGTTTTTATTTTATTTCATTCATTTAAATTCCAATTCAATTTTATTTATTTATTCATCTATTCGCAATCTGCTCTACACACCTACACCGCCAAGTTATGCAAGTTGGAAATTATTTCTTACGTTCTTACACCCGCAACACGAATCGGGCGAATGCGGCTCTTCTTTTATGTTTTTGTTGTTGTTGTTGTTGTTGTTGTGCGATTTGTTTGGCGCGTGTACTGTCGTTTGTCTATATACATACTTGCATACGTAAATACATTGTAATTACCGCGAATTTTCGATTATTAACGGTGCAGTGCACTTGAGCAAGCGATTTATTGTGGTTTTGCCTAAGCAAAGCTGCTTTGTTTTATTTTTTAATTTGTTGTACAACATTCGTTTTCGCAAATTCATTGCATAATCATTGTAGTTCAAGGTGGTGCACTTGAATTCTGAAATTTTATGTGATAAGGTGTGGTTGAAATACATATGTACATAAGTTGAAGGAGTCTTTGTTATAGCCATGTTAAATAACATAGCAGCAAACTTACAGTGGTATGTTAAATCCTATGCTGCTTGCAGTAAAATGTCATCCTTCTGTTCAGTTCTTAGCAGTTGCAATTTAATGTACCATTGCTGGTGTGCAAACACCCTAACATTTACGTATGTTCCTATTTAATTTGATTCGATTTGCATTTTATAGTTTAACTTTCATTGATAAATCGATTTTATTGGTATGACACATTTAATAAACCTTAAGGTGATAATTGTTGGTGCAGGTACTAAATAAACGCAATACATACGAACATTTTCGCAATTACGAGTTTCTGCTTATTTGTAAAAGCAATCGCTGAGCTATCAAGAGAAGGGTTTTTAATCAACAGCTGTTACCTAACTTTTATTTACAATATCCGGTTTATTTGAATATTTTCCCAAGTGCAGTGAATTAAATCAATTTAGAACAGTTACGAGTTTCCACTAAAATCACAAATAGAAAAAGATAAAATTTAACGAATGAGTACGAATATGCCATAGATACATGTACAAATATATAAGTGTGTATACAGGGTGTCCTATACCACCATATTTTTACTACACTAACTTTAGTTTGAAACTTTTTTCTTGGAAGTGCCGATTTCAATCGCTAAATGACCCTCGAACTTCAAATCGTCTTGGATGTCTTAAATTAGTAGAAATGTTTTAAATTGAAAACGAAAAAATTTGAATTACCAAGTCAGTCGTATTACCGACTTTCAGTTCCAACAGGAAGTCCATTACAGAGAAAGTTTCCGACATAAGTTACGTATTTTTGTCTTCATGATCCGAATCTGTAGTAAAAAAAATGTATGTCGATACCGGAAGTCGGTAGTACCAACAAAAGATAGAGCACTCTCGATTTGCTAGATCATATTTTAGCGTTATTCAATAAAAAAACATTTACCCTCCATTTTAGAGAGGGTGGGCGGGTGGCCCAAGACACCCTGTATGTATATTAGGATAGTCTTTAAATGTAGGAAGCAAATTTTCACGTCAGATTTCCTAAGCTTGAACCTTTAAAATTAATTTTTGTTTTCATCGAATACCCAAAATCGATACTACCATAGGCGAAGATGTCACATGTAATTTGCGGTCCTCATTGAAGTCGGTTAAGGCGTGTCGCACAGGGGTCAATTCATATTACACTGTGAAAAGGGTGTAGGCGGGCGGTCTAGAATACCCTGTAAATATACACTCTTTGACTTGACAAAACTTTAAATAGTATTGACACATGTATGCTGTGGCAAATGCTTTCTATGAAAAGGTGTCCCAATTTCAAAAGAAATTTGTCCTTAAAAAATTTACGTCAGCATTTTTTTTTTAATTTTTACAAGTAGCCTTCAATATCTATTCGGGAACAGTCTCATATTTAAGGTTGTCCAGAGTGGTACCTCAAGGAATTTGAAAACCCCGAATACTGGGCGTTTTCGGTGCTAGTATTACCCAAAGATAGGTGCCCCTCAAGGAGAAGTACTTTTCCTCCTTATATGAAGCCTTAAAGTCAAAAAATTCTTCTGACGTTGCAAAATATCGTCTGGGAGACTCACAAATTATGTTGACGATATTATACCCACCCATCGGATAAGCATTGGCAAGCCTTAGCTACAATTCTATAGAGCGCCCTCTTCAAAAGTTTGTATTTTTTTTTTTTATAAAATTTCATGATAAACTTCAGTTTAGATCTAACGCAGTGCACGCTAGGCGGGATCTCATGTTCAGGTCACTCGATTCACTTCCTAGAAACCCTAAAATTTACCATCACAGCACTTTCATATATGTATATTGTGTTTACTACCTGTGTATGTGGTATACATATAGTATATTTACATCTCATATTTATTTTTTATATGGAAACCTACTAAACCTTTAATTAATCACTTACCTTGTTGAAAATAGTTAGCCTTGCGCACATATACACACACCAGCGCCATTAGCTGCAGCTGCGACAAACGTTGACGCGTCGATTGTGGCAGCGGCAATAAGTCGCGTAAATTGGCGATTTCAGCATTGATTAGATCGCGACGCAGCTTCTGAGGCGCCCTTTGTCGATTTATTGGCGTCAAATCTTAAAAAATAAAATTAAAGAAAACAATTGAATTGTGAGCGAACTAACTTAGTCAAGAGGATTTTAAAGAAAACAAAAAAATGAAATTATATAATTATATGTGTATGTTTATGTATACATATTAGGGTGAGCCGAAAATCCGTTTTTTTAGAATTGTTATGGGTAATGTAAATATATGGTTCAAGATGAACATTTTCGGTCAAGATTTTTGGGCGCGCCCAGGTCAATCAAAGTTCAAAGTGTTCAACAAATTTGTAAGTGCGGTTTCTTCGTGAAAAATAATTTTTGATAGGAATTGAATTTCTATATAATTTAGTAGTTTATTATTTACACAGCCCCAAAAAAAAGTGTCATGTACTTTTGACAGGAATACCCTACGTCCATTTGTTTTGACACCCTCAACACGAATATGAAGTCCGTTTTGCTCTATCACGTCAGGATTTTTTCTACCCCAAAATGGCAATGGCAAATGTTAGGGGAGAGGCACACTTTTTGCGGTTAGAAAAAAATCTTGACGTGATGAAACAAAACGAACTTCAGGTACGTGTTCAGCGCATATAGAAAAAGTGTACGAATCTGAAGTCCGGTTTGTTATTTTTTATCCATAAATATTTAGTGCCGATTTTCTAACAAAAATCGCATTTATATCCGAAACTTTTAATCGCAGTATTTTATGATCCCACCCGAATGTATATGTATATGTGTATGTAAATGTGAAAAATAAAAGTTATTTGAATGTAAATTATTATATAATTGTTATTTTATTCCTAACAGGAAACAGTTAGGTGAAAGTCTATGACTTCACTCGGCAATAAATTTGTAAAAGCGTCAAAATTGTAGTTTCCCTATTCCTATTAAACAATTATTTTCGCTTGTAATAATATAAAATATTTAAATAAAAGCAAACTATTTGTTTTGCATTCAGAAGTGAGGTTTGCTTGTAACGGCATTTTTCTCAAAGTGCCGCTCTTTGTAGTAAAATATAAATAATAAGTTTAACAACAAACAACTGTTAATCATAATCACAATTTGCTTGGTTCTTTCGAGCTCTAGCTATACCTACCTGCGAATGTGCAATTACAGCAACGGTTGATTTATTCATTTAAATATTAATTTGTATTTTTTACAAAGCTTGGCGAATGTTTAATTTATTAGTTGCATTTCCAGCTATAAAAAATTGCTAGCTATGAAATACATATATATGTACATGGGGCGTTCCATACCAAAATAGACGGGGTTCACACTTCATGTGTTGGATTTGTGTAAAATTTTTGGGATTGCTGGATAAACATAGATCATAAATAATAAATAAATATGAAATTTGAGCTTGATTAATACATTTTTAGAAACTTTACAGCACAAAAACAAAAACAAATCGATTAAATAGTTTTCCAAATACCTCGAAAACGTGGCGAGAAAAAAATTAAAAAATCACACAAACACACATCAAAATTCCCTATAAAAATAAATGTATATATTTTTTTTTTGAATTTTTTTTTCTTGAAAAATTTTTCACTTACAAATTTTTTGGTTAAAAAAATCAGTTTTTAAAAATATGCCATCTGAAAGACAAAAATTAAAAAACAAAATCACAATAGTAGTATAGTATTATGGGCTGCACTCTACAATAATTTGAGTTATGAATTTT
>NW_016176550.1:5470-9132 GCF_001687245.7 Rhagoletis zephyria | reverse complement strand
CGTCGCCGCCGCCGCCGTCATCTGACTGACACTGACACTTCTAGAACAGAGTCTGTAGGGCGAAACAGAGGAAAAAAAGAGGAACAGAAAAAGTGTTGTGATCGTTATCGATTCTTTGTAGGCTTTTTGTATTCAGCAGCAGCAGCAGCAGCTTTTCCCCTTCTTTTCAAATCCTCTAACTTTAAAGGCTTCTTTTAGGCTTTTCTCCTCCTCCTCCTCTTTTTAAAGGGACCTAATTTGACTACCATACTATTTACTCGTACCCTTACGGTGATTTTATATGCTTCTACTTCTTTTTGTCCCACACACTAATGGTGCGGTGACTAAAGTGCTGCACTGGATGTGTTTGTATTTGCACTCTGCTGGCTGCAAACTCTCGGTGCGACCAAATTGGACGGCTGCACTTGAACAGCATCATCATCAGCAGCAGCAGCAGCAGCCCCGACTTTTTTGTCTGCTGTACTGTACCAAAAGCGTTTACAAAATAAGCGAGTACATTCTAGATTTGCTATTTGGTATCTCCTTCTCTGTTCCTCTTTTGATTCAGCAACAGCAGCAACTGCAGCGACAGCAATGCAGAAAGAGATTGCTGTTTGCATTTCTGCCGCCACCGCCGCCGCCGCCGCCGTCAAATGTGAATATTGTGTGTGTCTTTTTCGTTTGCTGCTGCTGCTGTTTCTGCCGCTGCTTTCCGGTTCAGTGCCCTGGAAAAAGATGGCTTAAGGCGGCGGCGGCGGCGAGAATCGAAGAGTGGAGGCGAATCGCAACTGAATTTTGGTAGATAGAAAATATAAGAGATGAGCGAGTAAATTGTGCTGTGTTGAAACACACTAGGGCCACCCCAAAGTGTCACGTTGAGTGACATTTTAGCACTGAACTGAATGATTACTTTGGCCTGCTGCTTTTATTCTACAAAGGTTTTCGGCGATTTCTCTATTTTTCTTGATTTTTCCTCTGATCGCATAGATTGGCGAGACTTCGATTTTTGTTTTGTTTAGTAGTAGCCTGAACTTGACAAAATTGACTGAAAAAAGAATCTGAGGTTTTGCCGGATGCTTTTTGCTGGTCGGAAACTCTGAGAGAGACGTTGACACTGGAGCACTGGTTTCTGAATTTAGGAACTGCTTTCTAATGAACAGTAATCATCGTCATCATTTTCGCAAAGTACTTTTGCCTCTTCTTTTTTCGTTACGTTTTCCACTTCTAATTGCCTTTCCTCTTCTATGTTTGCTGCCCGCCTCTTCCTCTTCACTTTCCTCTTCCTGCGATTCTCCAAATCATTCAGTCATTTACTCGGACTCTCTCTGATTCAGACTAAGAGTTCAAGTTCAGGGGAAGTTGATGAATTATTTAGAGTCGGGAAAAAGAGCGTAGGCAGCGCTCGTGTTTTCTCTTTTTTTTATTTTTACTTTTCCTTGTACGACGACACAGGTAATGGCCATGGTAGTTGAAAATGAAGAGATACTGCCACTGATATTACTTTGTATAAATAGTTTGTGTCCTCTCCCTCTCTCCTAGCTATTCTCCAGAATTTGTCGATGAACTTGACTTTTCTCTCGTTTTCTCGGCCATTACCACCGCCTGCTATCATAGTGTTTCAACTAGGCTAGCTAGGAACTAAAATCTCTCTCGAATCAATTTGCCAATTGCTGCTGCTGCTGCTGCTGTTTGGCTAATGAATTCTCGGGCCTATGTGTTTCAGCACACTGTGTGTTTTCTCTGCAAATGTTTGGAGGAGGAAAGGTAAACACACACACATACTACTTGGTGATTAGATAGGTAGTTCAAACTAAAAAAAGAACTGCGAGGAGTTTTCCATAATGCTAATGTGGCCAAATCACGTCAGAATTTTTTGACGACTTTCTGAAGGAGCTTTCTCTTTCTCTTCTTTGTCCAGTCCAGTCCAGTCCAGTCTTTCCAAAGACTCTCTCTTGATATGGTTTCAATTGAGGGCTTTGAAAAGCTCTCTGAAAGATTTTTTCCTTTCCTGTCTTTCTTTTCCTTTCCTTTCCTTCCTTTCATCTCAAGAGCTGCTAAAAAATCAAAGCCCTCCTTTTTGGCCTCTCTTTTCATCGTCGTCGTCGCTTTTCAGGGTAACTTTGGTGCAAAACTTCTTCTTCTTCTCCTTCCTTTCCTTTTTGTGTGTATTGCAGCTGTTTGAGCAGGACCTATGCTTTTTCCTTTGCCTTTTCCTTTGCCATTGCACTTCGTTGACGTCAGAAGACTTCTGTTTTCTCTCTTTTTCTTTCTCTTCTCTTTCTTCTTTTTTTGCTCACAGCTCAGAGAATATTCTCCCGTCGATCCGATTCACTGGAAGTGCCTGCCTGCCTGGTAATAATCAGAGTCATAATTTTCGCTGCATGTATTTCTCCTTCTCTTCTCTTTCCCAAGCTTAGCTTTCTTTTTTTTCTGTTGTGTGTGTTTGTACAGGAGGAGATAGTTTGTAGCGTAGGAAAAATCAGACACCGTTTGTAGGTAGTAGTACAGTACTGCTGTTGAATAATAAACTAACAGGCAGGGACCTCGCTGCTTTGGCGCGAATTATCGTTTTACATAATTTTTTGGTTTTTCTGCCTTTTTTCAAAGGTAAATATTGACACGGATTCTTCTTCTTTTTCTTAAGGGGGGACAACGCGCACATAGCAACTTTTTTCGAATTTTTGGTTTTCTTTACTAGTCAACGGCATTTTTTACTAAGATCTTTACACCGAACGGTACACTTTCCGGCAAAATGGAAGTTGGCATTGCATGATCAGAGATGCCAAATGAGAGGTAACAAAAAAATCTAAAGTTTGTTGGACTTAGATCTTTTAATGCAGCTCTTATTGTTTTTTGAGAATATTTTAAAAGTAAACTTTCCAAATTTTCTTGCATTTTTTATACTAAATCTTGAATCAAAAATTATCCTAGAAAGTCTGAGACCACATAAAAATAATTTAGCTCCAACATTTTTTAGTTTTAGACGTCCCCTTTCATTTGGCTTATCTGATTATTTCATGCCAGCCTCCATGGTTCCGGAAAGTGTACCAATAGGTTCGGAACATTTAAATCCTTCATGACTGCGATCCGTTCACCGGAGGGTCAAAATATTAACACAAAACTGTCCTACATGAAATTCTTAACAATTTTTATTGAGTACATTTTTCATGAACATCCTAGCCACCCCAAAATCAAAATTCGAAAAAACAGTAAAAAAGTGCGCGGTGTCCCGCCTTAAGTTTTTTGCTTGTTTGAGCTGTAGCGTAAAAACCAACGACAGAAAAGAAAAATTTTAGAACATTTTTGCACTTCCGTTACTCTCTTTTTATTTTTTTTACAGTTTCGAAAGCTGTTTGAAATTGAGTTTTAATTTTCAACTTTTTGTAGACAGTTGCTGAGATGAGAATCAGCCGATTTTATGCACTCTGCTTTTTTCCTCTTCTTTTTTCACGCCCCTTTTCCTTGGGGGCTAGAAGCAAAAAAAGAGAGCAATCCTCTGTAATTAAATTTAATTAATTTTGCAGTTTTTCAGTGCACGGCAGAATTTTGTGTTTGCCTGTCTCTGTCGTTGTCTGTCTCGGCGTAATCTGCCGCCGAAAAATTAATTTAGGCGTTGGCAAAAAGAAGAAAAGTTTAATTTGCGAGAGAGAGAGAGAGAGAGAGAGAGAGAGAGAGAGAGAGAG
>NW_016176550.1:0-5453 GCF_001687245.7 Rhagoletis zephyria | reverse complement strand
TCTCTCTCTCTCTCTCTCTCTCTCTCTCTCTCTCTCTCTCTGTTAATTATACTTTTTTCGCTCATTTTCTTCTTGCTTGCTCACACTGTTCTGTTCAGTTCACTGTTCAGTTGTTTGCTCGCTTGTTTACCACCAGCTCTACCACCGTTTTCGCCTAACTTACTGAGAAGCCTGAATTTGACTACCGACTCTGCCGGTGGTTGATTGGCTGGAAATTAAATTTTAATTTGCTTTTGCCCTGTTCGCTTTTCTCTCTCTCTCTCTCTCTCTCTCTCTATTTTTAGAAGGGACTTTCTGGTCGTCCAGGGCAGCAGCAGCGGCAGCAGTTTTGGGAAGTGAGGGGGATTAAAAGTCCGTAGTCTGAATGTGTGTTTGGGGGTTAATGCCTGGCCTGTCTGTTTTCGGTTACTGTATGTGCCCTTTAATATTAATGCCGAGATTTGCCTAGGAGGAAAATGGGGAGATGGGCTTGAAAGTTAGTTGGTCTGATCCAAGAAGAAGAAGAAGTGGAGAGTGGAATGAAACTTTTAATTGCGTTTTCGCTTGCATCTTCTTCTTCTTCTTCTTCATTTGGCATTTTGAATTTAGTTTGAAGTTGAAGAGCTTGAAGCTTGAAGCTTGAAGTTGTTTTCCTCTCCTGACGTCAATGATTCAACAATTTCGGCTCAGCAATTTATCTTGAAGGATGAGCAGTTTTTCTGTTTTTTGCTGCCGCAATGTTTGAATGTCATGTGGCTTGGGAGAGATTGGACCTAGATTTTTCTGTTTTTTTTCACTTGGCAGGTGAAGTTTTGGATTTTTTTGGGGTTTGATTTTTATTGGTTTTTCGGTTGTTGTGCTCCAGTTCTGGTCGTTCCAGCTTTTTTCGGTTGCACAATTGGTCTTGGTTTAACTGCTGATTCCTTTCTGGTTGTTGTTGTTCTTTTGCTCTGCCTGTCCTTTTTTACGGCTTTGCACTTTTCNGGGGAGATGGGCTTGAAAGTTAGTTGGTCTGATCCAAGAAGAAGAAGAAGTGGAGAGTGGAATGAAACTTTTAATTGCGTTTTCGCTTGCATCTTCTTCTTCTTCTTCTTCATTTGGCATTTTGAATTTAGTTTGAAGTTGAAGAGCTTGAAGCTTGAAGCTTGAAGTTGTTTTCCTCTCCTGACGTCAATGATTCAACAATTTCGGCTCAGCAATTTATCTTGAAGGATGAGCAGTTTTTCTGTTTTTTGCTGCCGCAATGTTTGAATGTCATGTGGCTTGGGAGAGATTGGACCTAGATTTTTCTGTTTTTTTTCACTTGGCAGGTGAAGTTTTGGATTTTTTTGGGGTTTGATTTTTATTGGTTTTTCGGTTGTTGTGCTCCAGTTCTGGTCGTTCCAGCTTTTTTCGGTTGCACAATTGGTCTTGGTTTAACTGCTGATTTCTTTCTGGTTGTTGTTCTTTTGCTCTGCCTGTCCTTTTTTACGGCTTTGCACTTTTCTTCTTTTTGCTCTTCTTGGGCAATTTTCCTATTCTTGAGGAAGTAGAGGAGGAGGAGGAGGAGGAGGAGGAGGAGGAGGCAATTAATTTTCATTACCCGACCGTTGCATTTGTCTTTCTCTCTTTCCTTGCTGGATTCTATACTACTGAATTTTTGCCCCTTGTTTTAGTGCAAATAAGTAAAAAAACAGCAAATGTACGACTGTGTGTTTTTCCGTGTGTGTGGGAATTAATTGGCCAAGATGGCATTTTGCTTCCTCTTTTCTTCAGATTAGAAAAAAATGTCTGAAAACGGAGAAGCTTTTCCTTTTGGGGGATGATTTGTGGCAATTGCCTTTGCCTTTGCACACTACATTAGAAGGAGTTAGGATATGATATTATGTAGAGTATCAGCAGCGGAAGAAGAAGAAGGCAAAAAGAAGGCAAAAAGTCGCAGGGTAATTTAATCATCATCTTTATCTTCCTGAAAACGAAGAAGAAGAAGTGATTTATGCCACTGTTTACTTCATATTTGCCTCATTNCTTCCTCTTTTTGCTCTTCTTGGGCAATTTTCCTATTTCTAAGGAAGTAGAGGAGGAGGAGGAGGAGGAGGCAATTAATTTACATTACCCGACCGTTGCATTTGTCTTTCTCTCTCTCTCTCTTTCCTTGTTGGATTTTTTTACTACTGAATTTTTGCCCCTTGTTTTAGTGCAAAATAAGTAAAATAACAGCAAATGTACGACTGTGTTTTTTCGTGTGTGTGTGGGAAATAATTGGCCAAGATGGCATTTTGCTTCCTCTTTTCTTCAGATTAGGAAAAAATGTCTGAAAACGGAGAAGCTTTTCCTTTTGGGGGATGATTTGTGGCAATTGCCTTTGCCTTTTGCACACTACATTGGAAGGAGTTAGGATATGATATTATGTAGAGTATCAGCAGCGGAAGAAGAAGGCAAAAAGTCGCAGGGTAATTTAATCATCATCTTCATCTTCCTGAAGAAGAAGAAGAAGAAGAAGTGATTTATGCCACTGTTTACTTCATATTTGCCTCATTTTTATTTGTTTCGACTCTAGTGAGCCAGCCAGTGTTTATTAAAATGCCTGGAATGCTTTTGTACTGCTGCATAAGAGATAGGCAGCGCACCAAATCGATTTTCAAGTAGGCTGTAAAATATGAGAACCAGCAGCAGCAGCAGCAGTGACAATGGATGCAGCTGATGCTAAAAATATCGTTTAAATGTGTTTGCGAATTTTTCGTTCTTCTCTTCTCTTCACTTTTTACTTTTTATTATTATTTATTATTATTATTATGGAGATCGCTTTCCTCCTTCTTCTCCATCTTCTTCTTCTCTCCATTGTGTTCTTTTCAGGCTATCTGGTTACTGGTGTGTGTGAGTGTGTGTGTGTTCTCGATTTAATTATGCTCGGAAAATGTGATCTTGGTCGTGGCCGTGGTCGTGGCCGTGGTCGTCCTTCCAAGGTCTTGAATACTGTTCAGTGCAAGCAGTGAACAGTGTGAGAGCGTTTATTGTCGTGCGGGTATCGTACACTTGCCTCTTTGGTATTTGGATTTTTCATTTGCTGTGTACTGTGTGCTGGTACAGTTTGTGTTCGGTATATTATATCTCCTGCACACTGCATTGCCTTTCCACTTTGAATAGCTGAGCGCTAGATGGAATAATGTGATTATTATTGTAATTTTTTTTTCTTTCTCTTCTTTTTTGCTGGCTAACTAAATTGTAATTTTTTTTGTTGGCGTGAGGCAGAGGAAGAAGATGCGTAGCAAGTCTTCTTTTTCATCTTTTTTTGATTGAATACTTTTTGTCTGCCTGGTTTGTCTGGTCTGGTTTGGTTTGGTTTAGTTTGGTGTCGATTTACTGTGTTTCAGGGTAATTAATTTGGGTTAGGGAGAAGCTTTCAGTTTTTTGTTTTTATCACTTTCCAAGGTTAGGACTTTATTGACTGGCTTGATTGTATGCTTGGCTGACTTTGGGTTTTCCATGATCCAGTTTAGCTGCTAGCTCGGTTGATCAACTTTTTATGTCATTAATTAAGCTAAAGTGATGATGGTGGTGGTGTTTGTGTTAATTAATATTATCCCTTTTTGCTCGTGCGCTAAATTGAGATTTTTTTCCCGCTGCTGCTGCTTTTGTCAATCAACATCGGGTTTTTTGCCACCTTCACTTTCATTTTTTGTTTGCCTCGTGATCAGCAGAATTATGAATTGAGTTTTTTCAGCAGATTCAGGAATCCATTTTTTTATCCATTCTCGTTTACGCCTTTTTTGCCGCTGTACAAAGGTGCAAAGTACGGACACTCAAGACAAAGTTCTGTTTCTGTCTGTCTGCTGTTTGCTGTTGTAATTTGATTTGCACACTGGACTTTTGGATCACTTTTTTCTATTCTCTGTTTTGTTGTTGTTGATCAACTGAGAGAGAGAGAGAGAGAGAGAGAAGTGAAGAGAGGTATAATTTTATTAGCTTTTTAGCAGTGGCAGCAGCAGTGGTTCCATTTATTTTGTCTCATTTTTTTCTTTTCTTTCTGGCTATTGTTGCAAAATTGCTTTTGGCTCATTTTTCTAATGACCAATGACTGTCTTTCCCCCTCCCTCCACTTTCTGATCACATGCCTCGTTTGAAGGCAGAAAAAAAGTGGCAGTTTTCTGTGTGGAGGTCATTTGGGGGCAGTTTTTGCTGTTGTTATTATTTATACCGTATTTACTTAATATTATTTATACGTTGCACCATTTTGCTTTAGTATTTTTGGCTGGTTGCTGCCTACTTCCGTGAATGATTGCCATCAAACTGGCTGACTGGTATTGATGATGGCCTTTCAGTGCACTGCTTTTGTTGCCGTGGTAGTAGTATTTTATCGATGGTGGCTGGCTTTTGCCCCAACATTTTTATGGGACATCGATCTCTACTAGAAAGCTAGGATTGATTCAGGGTGGATTTATTCGGGCGATTTTCGCTTTTGGCTTCAATAATATTCGTTGCCTTTTGATTTCTCCTTAGTTTTGATCAGTGAAACAGTGTTGATGTTTTCTTGAAATTGAGTTGAAATATTCCGTGCACGTAAAGGTGTTCCTTGAAAGAAGAAGAAGAAGAAGTAAGTTCTCTTTTCTCGCTCATTAGCAGTTTTGGGGGCATTTTCTTTGCTTTGCCCCCTTTTTCCATTTAGAAGAGGTGATGATTGGGTTGGGAATTCTCGTGTTTTCCCTCCCCTCTTTTGCACTTTTAATGTGTTTGGCACTTTTTTTTCTTTGCAATGTGGAGGAGTCTGCGTGCTGAACAATTTTTTTGGTTATAAAATTCTTTGTCGTTTTTCCACTCCCGTCATCTGTCAGCACATTTTTTTGTTTTGTTGTACGGCAGCTTTTAAGTTGTTGGAAAGGATGGTGTCGCCCATTTTCCATTTTCATTTCCCCTCATTTCAGTTTTATGTTATTTTGCCTCTCTCTCTCTCTCTCTCTCTGGCGATTGATGGCTCAGTCAATTGGTTCTTTCTGTTCTCTCTTTTTGCTTTTCCCCTTTTCGCTTTTTTGTTGTCTGTTCTAGAAGAGAGGAGAAATCATTTTGCCAGAGAGAAAGAGGGGGAAAATGCCACAGAAAAATATTCTTCTTTTTGTCGTTGTTGGCGGCGGCGGCGGCGGCGGAAGATGACACTTTGATTGAGTTGTGCGTTGAGTCGGTCGGCACATCTGCCCGTTCTTTCCTTCCTCTCTCATTTTCTCACAATTTTCCTCTTCCCTTTTCATTTTTTTGTCTTGTTGAGGAGCACAACCATTTCCAACAACATCTCTTCGGTGCTTTTTGTTTGTTCTTTGCTGTCAGCAGACTGTCGCTGGTCATTTTTTTTGACTGTAGACGGTGGCAATGACCATCACTTCTTTTCACTTCTGCTGCTTGACCGGAACTTCTTCCTCCTCCTCTTCATTTTTGCTTCCTGGTCAAGCTCTAAAGCTGCTTAGAATCTCAGCTTGCTATCGAAACCGACGACCTTTGAGTGA
>NW_016176549.1:0-9133 GCF_001687245.7 Rhagoletis zephyria | reverse complement strand
AAAGTATCGATATGGTATCGTATCGTATCGAAATTCGTGTCCCTAATTGAGCCATTGAAGGAGAGGATGCATCACAATGAAAGCGAGCGGGTAGTTGTAGTTTTGAAGCCACAAAGAAAAGGAGAGGTTTGAGAACAAATTTAAGTTTGCCATTTTTCCACGTTATCTCAACAGCTGCTGTTGCCGAATGGTGATATGCGACGAATTTCAAACATTGGCAACAGATTTGCAAACATTTTTGCGGTAAGTGGCTTCGTTTGCAATCAAGGTTTATAGAGGTTGCGCAATGCGCAAGTCCGTTATTCTTCTCGGAAAGTTTGGGCGACAACAACAGCGAAAATAATAAGCAGCGAAAATAATAAGCAGCGAAAACAACAAGCAGCGAAAACAACAGGCAGCGAAAACAACAGGCAGCGTAAAAAAACATAAAATTTAAGTGAAGAGAAGCGATTTCAAACGATTTGTAATCGATAGCTTATTCAAAAATACATTTAAAGTTAATTTTAACCAAGTTTCTACTCATGCCTTTATGTCGAAAAAGCCACAAAACCTGATTTTTCACAGCGACCAATTTTTGCGAAATTTTCACTTAAACTCGCTATATCTCAAACGTTTACGTATCGATTGATTTGAAATTTGTAAAGAATAAACTAGATTCTATTCGAAAGAAGATTAGTCTAACTACACTTCTTAATATGTACTTATTAAAAACAAAATGGCGGATATTTTAACTTTTTTATAAAAATTAAGGAGGTGGTTTTTAAAAATGCAAAAGTTGTATTATGTATGTATGTCTATTAAATTTATAACAAGGAGCTTTAATAAGTTATATTACACAGATAAATTTATAAATTTTAACATTTCACTTAATATTTCNAGATAAATTTATAAATTTTAACATTTCACTTAATATTTCTTCCAAAATTACTTGTACAAATGCGAGCGCTCGCTCGTGGGTGTCACCACAATATTTTTATAACTTTAGAACTACTTGTTCTCTAATACCATGCCCCCACCGGAGCTAACCACGTAGTTATGGCTAATGAGCTGGTTATCCCGATAACCCACTTGATTTGGCGTAGTTTCGTCATATAAAACTGACAGTACTTAACCATTTCACTGAGATGGTCAAAAGATAACCAACTCGAAACCACGTCGAAAGTCTGATACAACCCTGTGTTTTCCCGCCATCTGTGGGTCATTAGCGTTAAAATGTAAAAAAATCGTTCCTTACTAGTGTTTGGACCTCACTAAGATCAGATTAGATTTACTGCGGTTTTAGAAAAAATTTTAAATCTACTCCTCTACTCCGCTTGACTTCAAAACTATTCCGTGTTTTTTTTTCATTCATGTTATGCCCCTCTTGGGGCCGTTTTTTAGTGTTCACCACCGGTTTCAGTAAAAAAATTGAAAGTTAGCCAAATTTTTAGTGTTAAAAAGTAACTCTTTCATAGCAATGCGCCTATAAAGTAACTTCGTTATTTTTTGATGTAGGGCTGTCGAAATTGGCGGATGCAGAACTATTCTTAAGTTGTTAAAAAATATACATATGTAGAATTAAATTTATAAAAAGTAGAAAAGGTTTGGATCCTATTGCTCTTTAAAAAACCAAGTGTTAGATACGTTATACTTTATAGAAAATGCTAAAAATTACGTAAATATGTAACATCTTATCCTCACATTGCCTCGCGTTCTTATTTTTGCATGAATAGAAAATATTTAAGTTAAACAATTAATGTCAGAGACGAAAATAAAAAAAAATCAATCCAGTACGGAAAATTTGTTTTTGCTCCGATTTTTGATGTTATTTAGCCTGAATCGAGTTTTGCGGGTCCGAACACTGTTCATTACATTTTTACTGACGTGGTTAAATCCGATTTGAGATGGTTAACTTTTTGGTGGGGACATGGTATAAACATAAAACGTTCGCAAAAATGTCCGTATAAATTTGTCTATAATGCTGCATCAAAATAAAACAAAAATTTTAAACTTCATAACACAACTTTTGCATTTGTAAAAATTTTGTAATTTGTTTGTAAATTTTATAAAAAACTTAAAATATCCGACATTTTGTTTCTAATAAGTATTAAGAAGTGTAGGTAGATTCATCTTCTTTAGAATAGTATCTAGTTTATTGTGTAAAAATTTCGAATCGATCGATACATAAACATCTGAGATATAGCGAGTTTAAATTAAAATTTCGCAAAAATGGGCCGCTGTGAAAAATCAGGTTTTGTTGCTTTTTCGACTCGAAGGCGTGAAAGCAAAAAATCGTCCTGGGACCTTATGCGCAGAGAGAGAGGCAACTTTTATTTCGCGCATTGTGCGACCTTCTATGTATAGGTCTTGGTTTGCAATCATGTAGAAACTTTTGGGGCGCGAACGTCAGCGGATATGTAATTGAAAAATTTCAACCGTAACGAAACATTGCTTTATCCGAGTATATTTTAACATTTTTACTTCGCGTAAACACAATGGTCTTCAGGCAGATTTGTGAATCAATTTCGCCCTGAGTACCCCGCTTTAACACTGCTCAAAACATATACAAACCTTCACTGTGTGAATTGCAAAAATTTACTCCAGATCAACTTCATTTACAATCATCAACACGTTTGTTTATTTGAAAACCTATCGCAAAGCTTTTTATTACGCGTATTTTTTTCTACTTCTACTTTCAGACACAGACGTCAACCAATGAAAAAACCACCGTAATTTTACAATACATTTTTCAGTTGCTTTTCATCACAAATTTCGGCATAAATTTCGTGCTTTATTGTGTTAGTGGTCAAAATTTCCGGTAAGTTAACTCAACTACGTGGAAATATACATACAATTTTTACGATGGTATAAAAAAAATTTAGTATAAGTGGGGCACCATATGGAGTCTTACATTTGAGTTATGTAAATGCAATATTCCCTACTAACCACTAAAGCTTTCACATCCCAATACCCTATGGGGAGTGACAATAGCTTATAGACTGAAACCCGCTTAAGTACCACCCCCCCATAATAACTAACCCGCTTAACCCTTTCGCGACGGAGTTTTACTTCCGCTCTCCCAGTGCTTTTGTGACATATTTTTCCAAAATGCGGAAATAATGTTTAAAAAATATGTTCTGCATATTTAAAAAAATCATTAAGTCCTTTCATTATCCTGGGACATATTGTCCCAATAGAAGTTTATATTGGGACAATATGTCCCAATTAGATGTTTGAACATTACAATTAAATAGACCTTTTAGTCTTTTGTATTTGTTTATCTGATGAACTTATTTTTTTTTTCTGAAAAAGTATTCACTTATGGTACACTGAGGGAAAAAATATTAAAATCAAATAGAAACGTAATTGATCTTACTATAAACGTCAACGAAAGTACTGTATATTGGTAAAATTGGTAAATATTCAATTCAATTGCGCGCATATTAAAATGACCGGGTTCGTACTGAAAAAGCATCCGTGAAGTGAATATCCATCAACACCACAGCACGCGATTTGTGCGGATAAACATGTTTACTATGTACTATGTATGTATGTGTGTGTTGTCAATGCTCTCAGAGCGGCGCTCTGCATGGTTGGGGCGCGTATGTACACTTTACATATATATATATACTCAGATGTGAACAGTAAAATACGTGCGTAAGAAATTTTGTATGAAAATATTATTTTTAAATACGAACATTTTTAAACGATAATCAAATATAAAGTATTCATTTTTACTATGCATTATTTCCCTCAGTGTAGGGAGTAAAGCATTTATAGCACAGTGCATTGTTGCATCCGGAGCAAATATAATTTGTTCTCATTTATTTTTGTTGAGAAGTGCACCGTACGCAACGACGTCGGTATGCGCCTTTTATTGGTAAATATTCAAGAGTTCTGTACGTGAGCGGATAGATGGTCTTCCCCCGGTCCGACGAGTCTTAACCTTTTTTTATTTGGTTGCTTCAGCTATGTACAAACCAAGCATTAACAGTTACAAGCATCAAAAGATTTAAAACTTTTATTTTTACAAAATTTCTGAGATTTTCGGTTGATATAGTGTGCCACTGATTTCTGATCGTCTAAGTCTACGCCGCCCATTATACGATTATAGTCCATAATAGCTAAGGGGTAGGCAACTTTTTTCTTTCTACCCTTTTTCTGTTTTCTGTCCACATCTGCTATTATCGGTTTGTGACAATTAGACACAAGTAAATACTTCCTTGGAATCCATCCAGCGTGTACCAGTGTATACATTAAAAACGCACGTATATAAACAGTGAACTCAATAGGACCTTAAGGATAAGTTGCTAAAACTTAGGGATCCCTTTTTAGAAGCATTCGAAACTTGGGATCGAAGTTTACGTCGTATTTGAGGTTAGTCCAGGTGGCAACGACCGGTGCTTCATTTGCGTCATATTCGCATGACTATCTGACCTCATCCACATTAGCATTTATGTTATCGGCAGCTTCTTCTTCGTCGTCAGATCCAGAATAGGAAATATTGTTCTCATCTTCTGCTGTAGTGGCTTTATTTAATCTTATGTTTCCAGCGTCGAGCGATGGCTCGTAGCTGCTCTCAGATGGGCTAAAATCTTTATAACCAGAGCTTTCATACAGTATATCTGACACCTCTTCCGCCGAGTAACCTTTCTTCGGCATCTAGGAAAACACATATTGGTATAAAAAAGTCCCACGTAAAACACAAACTGGTACAATATATCCCAAAATTATAAAAATTATATGAAACTCACCTTTACTGATATTTTAGGACCGTATTTAATATAATGCAAGCAGAATTTGAGAATATCTACACACTATCTAGTTGCAAACAAAGTGGCTATTGCAAGACATACTCCTTTGACACCTTGTGTCCTGCCAGATCGCCGAAATTTCTAAACACGTGCTCGCAAACTTTACCAGTGGTACCATACATAACATATCAAATATGTTTTGGGGTATTTTTATCATAAATAAAACCCAGAACTTGTAATAAAACAATTCAGATAGAAGATTTCATAAGTAATAAAACGAGTAAATGATTTTCAATGAACATACTGGGGACATATTGTCCAGTAGTCGCGAAAGAATTAAGTAACCAACATTTTTGTGCACCGTGAATTTTTTAATGTAATCTGACGAAGATCCCTCTCTTAAGTGGGGAGGTGAGCTCTCTGATAAACAAAAAAATTTCAGGTAAAAGTGTTACCGTTNCAAAAAAGTCCCACGTAAAACACAAACTGGTACAATATATCCCAAAATTATAAAAATTATATGAACACCTTTACTGATATTTTAGGACCGT
This sequence comes from Rhagoletis zephyria, assembly GCF_001687245.7. NCBI lineage: Eukaryota > Metazoa > Arthropoda > Insecta > Diptera > Tephritidae > Rhagoletis > Rhagoletis zephyria. The sequence goes on along the minus strand of NW_016176549.1, from coordinate 3,849 downwards.
ATTTAATATAATGCAAGCAGAATTCGAGAATATCTACATACTATCTAGTTGCAAACAAAGTGGCTATTGCAAGACATACTCCTTTGACACCTTGTGTCCTGCCAGATCGCATAAAATTTCTAAACACGTGCTCGCAAACTTGGCCAGTGGTACCATACATAACATATCAAATATGTTTTGGGGTATTTTTATCATAAATAAAACCCAGAACTTGTAAGAAAACAATTCAGATAGAAGATTTCATAAGTAATAAAACGAGTAAATGATTTTCAATGAACCTGGGACATATTGTCCAGTAGTCGCGAAAGAATTAAGTAACCAACATTTTTGTGCACCGTGAATTTTTTAATGTAATCTGACGAAGATCCCTCTCTTAAGTGGGGAGGTGAGCTCTCTGATAAACAAAAAAATTTCAGGTAAAAGTGTTACCGTTTTTGAAATATTTACATTTTTTTGAATTTAAAAAAATCGTGCTTTTTCATGTATTTTCTTTAACTCCATATATAAACCAGGCTATACTTAGTAAATTTTTTATGTAAAATACTTCCAGACAGTTGCTTCTCCATACCCAAATGCAATGTAGTTAAAATATATTAAGGAACCATCATAAAATAAGGACTATTTTGGAATTTTTAACTTTTTGATATTTTCTTCCCCAACTTTGACTATCTCTGGTGAAAAAAATGTACTGAGCTATAACCTTACATTGCATAAAAAATTGCTCATTTAGTAAAGATTTCAGCTTTGACACTAAAATTTAAGATTTTTTTTAAAGGCAGAGTTCATCAATTTGTGCAATGAGCGGCTCATTTAATATACAATTATCATGGACTCCATGGAATCCACGAATCAGTCATGTCAGTAATGTCAGACTTTACTTTTACTACGTTTTTGTACAAGAGATTTATGAGGGGCCTAAAGATCGAACGACTCGCTACCCGTTTCCATAAGATCATCTGCGCAGATTATTTAAGATCGCAAGAACTTCATTGTTGAGGCCAATGCTAACGGATCTTTGAAATGAATTTTTTTGAACCTCGGGTCGAGTAAAGTTGATGCAGCTAGCAAAAAAAGAATATTCGATGGATGGATTTTAAACAACTACAGAATTTTTATTTCTTGAAAATATTTTTACAATTATTTTACAATTATTCTATTCTATTTTCAATGAAAATTAAAGAAAAATTTACGGATTAACAAACACACCATTCGGGACGTACCCCAGATAAGTGAAAGTTCACTCATTGGCTACTCGATTCTTTTGCGACGTATTTATCCGCATATGGCGAGCCTACAAATAAAATCGTTCTTCAGGGCTTAGTGCACCACGTGCACGGGCGTGGGATGTTTCTTCGGGCTTCCCAATGGCTAAAAACAAATAGTGAGAAAACTTAGAGCTCTGTATGAGGAGTGTGGATGAATCATCATCGTAATTATGAAGGAACCCTGACAAAAAGAAATATATTTATAGATAACCCATGGTGGAATTATATGCATACTAATCTTAAACTTATACTTAATCAAAAGTTTTTTATAGTATATTCATGAATTCATTTTATTTTTGGACTCCCAAAGTAGTGGTTTTGGTCGATAATTGGACTAGTATTTTTCTGTCTATTTTCAACTAGTATGATACTGGTATATTTCTGACCGAAATCTGACAATTGCCATCTCGTAGGACATCCCCATGTTAAAAATACCAGTTGGTTGCATGGAAAAAAGATAGTTGGCTGACTAGTTGGGCATGTGGTTCATACTAGTTGTGAAGTAGTTTACAACTAGTACATTTGACTACAGGTATTGTTTACGATTGCATTTTTTGGCGCTTACAAAATATGTTAGTTTTTGGCCGAGCTTCTCGTCCGATTTGAGGCGTGCGGCTTGATGTTGTCACACAAAGGGGAGAGACCAACAGTTTTACGCCTACCCCGAGCGGCGATTGTAATTTTTATGCGAAGCTGTTTTTTATGGCAGAATGCATGTAGTCCAACAACCAATGCAATTTAAAAAAGGCGTACTTGCGAACAAGTTTCCAGACGTAGCTGCATAAAACTTGCACTTTCATAAATCATACACATACTCAGAGGTTGAGGAGCGACCGCTATTAAGTAGAAACTTGCCCAATAAAATTAGATTAAATTGGTACGAAGAAAACAAAAACTTTGAAGTAGCGAACTTTTGACGCAGTTTACTTCTATTTGACACGCTGATCATGGACCCACAGTATTGCCCTAAATTTCAGATGGAAACATTGCGCCATTATTTATGTTATGTTTTTTATGATTTTTTTGCGATTTGCATGCTAAGATTGCATTTTTTGTAAAAAATGGTTCACTTAAAACTTGTAGATAATTTAATTTCCCACCTTTTATATATATAAGGTTAAAAATAGCATTTTTTATTGTAAATATTAGAAAAAACTGAGAAAAATTTTTACATTGTCACGGTTTTCGCAATTTTTCAACAATTTCTGTTGAAAATACGTAGCATATTCAAATGTTAAAGTTCTAGAGAACTTCATTCTCCACAACTTTTGTACGGAAATTCATTTGTACGACGCTTAGAAGACCAACCCCAAAACCCCCGTGGAAAACATTTCAAGCGAATCGGATTGAATGCACTGGTTCACAGCAAAAATGTTCAATGGATGCCACCAACAAATTCGTATATAGAAATACTCGCTGATTCCGAAAATCTCGTTAATTTTGTATCTTATGGATAAGTTTTCGAGATATTTTCAATTTACCGTTATTCAGCTTAAAACAAAAATTTGTTCCACTTAATCACGTATATATTACGAACCAATTAAACAATCTTTATATGAAATGCGGCAAATTAAAGCTGATAATTCTCCATAAAACATATATACACCACCTTCCGATAGGACTGATAGTTTCTGACAAATTAATCAATCATTCCAGTTTTTTTTTTAATTTTTAATAACAAAAAATGAAAAAATCCATTTTGAGTTTCTCCATCCTGACCTCAGCGGCCCCAAGAACCCCACAGGAAAATGTTTCAAACGGACGAATCGAATTTAATTTTTTGGCCGCAACGTCACAAACATAAGAACCTTCCTTTTCTTTTTTAGTGTTGGATTCTCGAGACGCACAAAAGTTGTAAAGCAAAATCTAATTTACGGTCAGTTTAGACGCCAAGTTAAATTTTCCAAAACTCCACACTGTTTCCAATAGGGGCGTCTATGCGATTATTTTAAGACCTAAAGCTTTGTAATCCGTGCTATAGAATTTTGGCCATCGTACTGTACCGGTTGGTGTGAAAATTAAAATTTTTTTTTACCTAAGTAATATATAAAAATGTTAGAAATTAAATTCTCTAGAAATTTGCATGGAACCACTTTTTAAGAAAAATGCAAAATAAACTTGCAAATCGTAAACAAACCAAAAAAAACAAAATCCAAGATGGCAGAATGTTCCCATACGAAATTTAGGGGCAATACTGTGGATTCATGATCTACATGTCAAATAGCAGTAAATTGCATCAAAAGTTTGCTACTTAATCCTTTTTCTAATCTTACTGGGCTAAACAACTTTTTTTATTTACTTTTTGGTTATTGTTGTTTCCGAGAACGAAAAATTACACTGAAGATAGCATCATTGCCGAAACCGGTTTGTCTCCAAACCAAATTTTACAAGGGATGACGGAAATTCGTTTCAAAACTTTTTTTTATGCTTTATTTTTTTTTTGGTTGGTCGGAAACTGGGCTCGAACCCAGGCCCTGTGGAGTGGTAGCGCGCACGGATAACCACTTCACCACATCGGCCTGAATGACGTATGGAAAGCCATTCCCACGACAGCCGGTTCTACGTACCGGAATGACTCGGGTTT
>NW_016176548.1:0-9134 GCF_001687245.7 Rhagoletis zephyria | reverse complement strand
TTCGGCTCCGCCCGAACTTAGACTTTCTTACTTGTTTTTATATATAAAACAAGTGAAATTTACAAAAACTGGCGTAGATTTTTTGAAATTTTGTTGCTAACGGTCTCCTGCATTTAATTTCATAAGAAATTCATGCTTATATGGAAAACGATTCATGAATCCGAAAAAAAGATCTGAAAAATCAACTGCATTTTTTAGCCGCTTGGAACTTGCATTCATAAGACTAAAGCTGAGTGGGCTACAAAACTGTATACTCGAAAATTTTCTAGAAATTCTGAATAAAAAGTTGAAAATTCTGAAGTAAATTTTTTTAATTTGTTTATTTAACTTTATATAACATGTGAAACTTTGATTTATATGGTTTATATTATAGAATGAACTATGTTTTCATAAATATTTAATGCAAAAAAATGTTCATGAAAATAATTGGGAATAAAATATTAGTACAAGGTTAACGTGTTTTTCGTGCCAATATTATATATATTTTTTAAAGTAACTATTAAAAATTCATCTGGGCCAAAAAAAAATATTATTTTTTCGTGCGTTAATTTATTACGAGTTTTCCTTGTAGTATATTCGAAGCCAGTGCACCGAAAATTTTGATTCGACTTTAATGCTGCTAAGATATTTCACACTTTATTGATGGGCCATTCCATTGCGAATGTGTTAATTGTGAATAGTAACTATGCCCTCGGAACTTATACGACTGCGAAAGATATTTTTTAAGATAGGACGATAACTAATGTATGAAATTCCTCTACAAAAATGCCAAACTATTTCTCACTTCTATTTAACTATCATTTCAGAGATGAATTTTCGCCAAAACAATTAGTTTTCAAGAAAAATGCTTTTTTTACAAGTTTTATTGTAACTTGCTCTGTATATATGTATGTATGTATGCAAATATGTTTGTTAAGGGAAAATCATACAATAAATTTTTGACCAATTTTCCGATGACCTAGAGACTTGAAACTTCACAGTTGGCTCAGAACCTGATGACAATGCAACACGAAAGATGAGTTAATCCGATAGGTGGCGCAGGAGACTAGATATTTGCAAAATCCGTATTTATAGCCCGATTTGGTTCATATTTAGAACGTATATTGACTAAATGAAAAGCAATAACTGCACTAAAAGTTTTGCCGATAGGTGGCACACGAGTCGATATATTTGGTCAACCAGTATTTATGGTTCGATTTCATTCATATTTACTTAGAAATCTTGCTTTAAAAATATTTGTTTTTACTATTAAAAAAATTAATTTTGTTGTAAAATATGAACTATACGCTCTCGTTTTCAATACAAAATTAGGCTGATAAATTCTACATAGCAATATGAAAAATTGTGACTGGTGGCACAGGTCATTGTGACTGATGTAAAGTAATTATGTATGAAGTACAAGTTTCAATAGGCAAAAATTACAGCATCTTTTTATTTTTAATACTTTTCAACAGATTAATGATTGGTAGTTATTTAAAAAAAAAGGTTACTACTGAAATAGAGATAATTAAAATATTTTTTCCCTCTTTTACACGGAATGTACACGATGCAAAATCATAGTTTAACGAATTCGATCGTGTTTGCTAGAAAACAGCGATAATTTCTGGAAAAGATTTTCTTTTCTAGTGGTGCAAGTGGTGGAATAAGTACTGAAATGGCGCATTAGGTGCTGCGTATCAGATACACATAACTCTCTGTGACTCCAGCATAACCTACAATATGGCTACTAGGATCCGATCGAAAGTTTGGTTTCGGCTTCGGTTTGCTAAGTAACAGGCTGTATTTCTAACTTTAGAAAAATATTCGGTTTCGGGGAGAAAGTGGGTGAAGTTTTAGCGCAACCCTAACATTTTTTATTTATTTTTTTAATTAGAGCTGATTCGACTTTAGATTAATTTTTATAATCCATCTGTGTTCATATTCACTTGTGTAAACGGTGGTTGATATTTTATTTATTTATTTATTTTATTTTATTTTTTACACTGTTGTTAAGAAAGTCTCACTATTTTATAATTTTGGGGCTTTTGGAATACAAATTACTATATATCTAGGAGACGGTCAATGTTTGTGGCAAGTTTTAATTAAATTACCCATTTCAAGTCTTTACAACTAACGATGCTCTTCTTCAATAACAGCACACATTTCATAACACTAAAAACACAAAACCCTTACAACTGTTAAGAGCCTCAAGTCTCTAATCCTTGTCTAATCCATTTTAAACCTTACTACTTAGTTTAATAACCCTTACTACTTAAATGATTGGCAATCATACACCATCATCTTTCAAATGTCTTTATCCACCTTTGAATCATCTTCAAATCAAGCAGCTTAATCCGCTTCAACGGTAACATCTGCTTTTCGCAACAACGAGACAGAAATAGCTCTAACTGAACTCGCCTGTCGACTATCCGCAAAATCGGACAACTATGCGCTTGAATGCCGACGCGTCGGAAGGCAGACGCTACCAAAGTGCTCATTCAATGACAGATAAATCTCAAGGAAGCGGCAGCCACTTTTTTGAAGATGAAAAACGACGACACCAACAGAAATAACAAAAAAAAAAAACAAACGAAGCCAGCAACAACTTTAATCAAATAACGTGTGGCAGCAGACGATTTCCTGTTTGACTACTGCAGATGCGCCCAAGTGAATTGTGCATTAAAATATGCACACACACACACACACACACGGAAAGCCAACAAAAAAAGAATTATTTACTATACAAGTACACGCATACATACATACACACATATAAAACAAATGACTTAAGACACAAACCTGATGGATAGAAAAAAGATTAACAAATAACTATCGAAAAGAAAAACAAACAAATCAAAGACAAAAAGTGGCAGCAGCCAAACAAATTACCAAATACCAACGAAATACGAAAAAAAACACACTGCCAAAAAAAAATGAAAACAAACTATCCGCTGCAAAAGTTCGAGTTCAAGCAAAAAAGCGCAATTTTACAGCTATTGCAACAGCCGCGGCGTTATAAAAAATTCGCCACAAAAAAAAAATAAAAATAAAAATTGCTCGCAAGCAACTAACAAGAACCGCTGTGTGCCGCGCAAAATAAGTAATACCACCACCACCACCACCACCAGCTGATGGCTGGCGCTTGAGAGCGAGCACCTTGACTGTGCTGCCTATTGCCTGATTGCCGCCGTTTGCCACAGTTGCCACTGCCACATTGCCACACTGCTGCCATGGCTTAGGCTGCTGCACAAACAACGCCAAAGTTGTATTTGTATTTTGTGATATTCGCCTCTGCCGGCGTGCTAAATAATTCAACCACCCACCCTTTGCCGCTTTTGCTACTCGTACGCGTACTTTTCTGCCTTCTGCTGCCTGCCTTGACAGCCGGCATTGCTGCGGAAATCGCAGATTGTTTGTATGCTTTTTAGCAGCTGTTGTTTTTGTTGCTTGCCAGTAGTTATTAGTGGGAACTGCAGTTGCAATTGTTTTTTTCTAACGTTTTTCGTTTTATTCGTTTGCTGTTTATTGACCGCGTGCTTTATTGCTGCTGCGTTTTGCGTACGTTTTTCGCTTTTGAATTTGCTGCAACCAGGTATTTGTTAATTTGTTGTTGTTCTTTTATTGTCCATTATAGCTGTTGTAAATTTTTGCAAATGTTGTCATTGTCAACTGAAAATTGTTCATAAAAGTTGTATTTTTTACGACGCCTTTGTGCGTAATGACTACTTAAAAGTCACGGCAAATAATGGGATGGTATGTATGTAGGTGTTGGAAGTAAGAAAAGATGGCAAAATTTCAAAAATTGAATGTTAAAGAATACATTTAAACCCAGCTACCGCTTATATACATATATGTATATTTTACAAGCATGTAGCGATTTAGCGAGTGTGTTGGGAGATAAGTTGACCCTTTACCTCAATACCTAAATCGTACAAAATAAAAGTCGAACTTCCGTATGATAAACCGTACCATTTAGCTGAAAAATGCGAAAAAGCGATTTGTGTGACCTTTGACCTTGAATAAATTTTTGCGCAAACGTGGGATCGATGGAGTCTTTTGATACTTCATTCATAATGGTGTTCGCAACACTCATATGAAATTTTCAGCTCTATGCGAATTATTGTAAGCTTACCCCTATTTAGGGCCGGTATTGAGCTAAATTGACTGCGCTAATAATGGAAGTAGCGTGCTTTTTGTTTAGCGACTATTTTTTTTTTTTACTTCCATCTCGAAATTTTGTGGAAAATACCAAAAAAAAAAAAATTCCTGTAAATTTGAGCCCTTAATATTAATACTAAGGCATGCAAAGATTTCTCGTTTAAAATACACGTTAACATTTATTTTTTGTTTGTTCAAAACTCTGCAGCTCAGAGGCATTTTATGTTGTAATCATGGTCAATGAAACCCTATCGGTTTCTTTAGAATTGAATGCTCTACAAAAGGGTCCAAGTGTTATCGATTTTGTTGTCGATTATTTATCGATATTCTTATCGACTTTGTTATCGAAATTTTTGTCGACATTTTTATCGATTTTCTAATCGATGTTTATGGTCGATTTTGTTATCGATATATTTACCGATTTTGTTGTTGATATTTTTATCGATTTTGTTGTCGATATTTTTATCGATTTTCTAATCAATTTTGCTACCAAAATTATTATCAATTTTGCTATAGAAATTTTTCATCGATATTTTTTTGGATGTTACTATCGAAAACAGAATAACATAAATGTAATTAGAACGAACAGGGGTAGAGGTAGCGGATCTAGATAGAAAAAAGATAAAAAATATAACCTTAGACAAAAGCAGATGTATGTACTATGTGTGTACATATGTATGTATGTATGTATATTGGTTATGAGACAAAATAGATATGTAACGTAAGTTTCACTTCTCTAGTGTGGCCCAGACGCACTTACTTTTTTTTTAATTTCTATGGAAGACAAAAAAGTTAAATCTGTGAAAATTGGTATGAATTATACGAATGTCTTATTCAAATATTACATTTTGCAGTTAGAACATCCTGACTTGATTTCTGTCGATATCACAATTTTTATGCAGTTCAGAATCGGAATTGGAAAAATGCTTAATTATTCCCTTCGCCAATTAACCGATTCATTTGGCAGTTAACTTGCATTTTATGTACTGATAGATAATGTATAGTGACGAATATGTTGTTGCATACTGGTCGGGCCGCGGTTGCGTAGGGCTTCGCCATGACTTTTCTGTTTTACGTTTTGTATGTTGCTAAACAACAGCCATAATTAAAAACAACGGGCAATGCGTTTCAATAAAAAAGAATAGGTTTGCGGTCAAGTGACTTTTTTTTGTTAGTTTTTAATATTTTTTTTTTCATTTTTGCTGATGGTGCTAGGGATTTTCTTCCCCATGTACATACAGTGACCCAAAGAAGTGATTTTTGTTTTCAAATATTCGTAGTGTAAATTTAATTTTTTTTTGTTTTCTATAGAAATACCATCCAAGCTTTAACCTAAACCATATAAATCACATTTTGAAACTTTATAAAACATTTAAAAAATTAAACAAACTTTCATTAAAATTTCAACTTTTTAATCTGAATCTTTAGAACATTTTTGGGTATGCAGTATTATAGCCTATACAATTTTAGTCTAATGCAAGTTTCAACCAGCTGAAAATTGCGTTGATTTTTGAGAATTTTTTGTTAAGCCTATTTTTTTTTTATATGTAAAAAGTGCAATTTAAAAAAACTGGCGTTGATTTTTTTAAATTTTGTTGCGAACGGTCTCCCGCATTTTATTACAAAAAAATTCATGCTTATATGGAAAAAAGTGCACAAATCAGTCACCGAAAAAAAATTCTCAAAAATGAACGGAATTTTTTGCCGTTTGAAAATTGCACTTTGCTCATTGTAGGGGCTATAATATAAAACTGCATACCAAAAAATGTTCAAAAGACTCAGACTAAAAGTTGAAATTTTGATGAAAATTTGTTGAACTTTCTTAAAATTTTTATAAAGTTTGAGACTGTGATTTATATGGTTTTGGTTAAAGCTCGGACAATATTTTTATAGAAAAATAACAAAAAAAAAAAATAACGCGAAAAACATTATGAATTTTTAAAAAAAAAAACAGGTGGTAATTTCTTTGAGTCACTGTATGTAAAATGTCCTCTAAATGCCCGCAAAATAAAATTATTAAAAATCCACCAGCTGAAACTTGCACTTTATTATATATAATACATTTTGATGAAATTTTTTTTGGCCGACTTCAAAAAAAAGGAGGAGGTTATCAATTCGCCGGAATATATTTTTTTATGTATATTATCGCATAACTTTGGACCATGCTAAGCGATTTCTATAATTTCGTTAAAATCGGATCATTGGATCATGAAGAAATTAACGGAAATCTAAAATTTTTTTATCGGAATTGAAGTCGGTTTTGGTTTTTGCTTAAAAATCACTTCTTTGTTCTACAACCTCAAATCAAGGTAAAAAAATACTTTGATCTTCATTACCATCACTTTTTGAGTGTTTCACTTTGTAAGAAATGACGGCTTTGCTAAAAATAGACACTTTACCCAATTTTTGTTCCTATTTTAACTCTAGGCTGATTATTAAAAAGTTATACCTCAGAAAAAATATAAATACATACTCACTTGACATGCAAAAAAAAAAGACGTAACAAAATCGTCACTGAAATGGAAAAAGTCGTGGCTAATAATTTTATTTTTATTTTTTCATAAAACGATGTGGGCAGTTGTCATTCATAGATGTAAGCATGAAATATAACATTTCAACATGAAAGTAATAAAAACGCCTTCGCTTGAAATGTACGGGTATTTATGCAATTTCGGTTGTAGTTTTGTATGTACATAATTTTTTTTCGCTTTGGTTTTTGTTGCTATTTTGAACCTGAACTTGTTTGGCACTAAACCATTACAGCATTTGCGCTCACTTCATTACGGTTCAGTTAACAATTACATACTTAAGTGTTTACTGCAGCACAGTTGAAAACAAAAGAAGAAGCACAAGGAGATGGGTGAGCAACATTGAAGCAAACAAATTAAGTACATATGTACGTATGTATGTATATATGGACTTGTAAGACCATAATGTTTACATTCCAACTCATTAAGGCTGACTGCTGGTCAGCTGGCTGATGGTAGTGCATGTAAATGTCCGAGCGTGCAGAAGTGTAAATATATGTATGTATGCACTTTTATGTGCACATACATACTTACACACTTATAACCTCACTGTAATTATTTCTTTTATTTTAAGCACAAACTGTTGATTTACATATTTATTTGTTTATTTCTTTTATACTGCAATATTTTGCAATAATTTTAATTGCTCGCTCGCATCTCATACATACGCTTTGTGCGAATTATTGCTTGCCAGCTATTGCGCATGCGCAACATTACGCGAAGAGATGCCAACAAATACGTGTACGTGTACGTGTACGCACGCCCGAACCTTATTCACCATCTAAAGTGCGCATCTGCAATTGTAGCTCAGCTCACCGCCCAGCACAGAGCACAAAACAATAGGTGTGTCTGCATTGCTGGCACACACAAAGTGCAGTCGCCAAACCAACCATCGCTTTGATTTCAGCTTTTGTGGTTGCCTTCGCTTTTATCACATTCAAGCCTTACATTACATATGCACATACATACATAAAATTTTCTTTGATTGCAAGTCTTATGCAATCGTTGCGCTGGTGCTTTGCAATAGCTTCGTGATAGTAGCGCTTGACGGCGTGTGGAGCTACTGCTGCTGCTGCTATCGCAAAGCCTATTTACGGTTGAACTGCACAGAGCAGCGACATCACACACTTGACGCAAGCTTGCATACTTAAAATTGCAGCAACAGTAGCTTAATGTAATGCTCATATTTTCTGCTCTTTTATTTTGTTTGTGGAATTATTTATAAACATTTACTACATTACATTCAATTAAATTACTAACAAAAAAAGTGTTTTGTACATACTTCTTGTTTATTAAGGTCAACAAGTCACTTCATAAACTGTGTCATTTACACTTTCGGTTGACACGAGTTGGCGGTTTGATCAGTTAGTTGTGGGGCTTTCGCTAATCTCATTCCAGCAGAAAAATGTGAACCTATGTCGAAACATTAATGCATATTTGGTATATAGTTAAAATTACCAGACAGCTTAAAGACGTAAACATTGCAATGTAGAAAGCACTGAATAACTTGAATGCTTGCCAAGTTTTAAAAAATTACTTCTCAGTACTGTTTGAATTAATAAATGACCACTCAGCAGCAATTTAAAATAAAACAATTAACCGTGTGCCAATAAATTCTGGCACTAATAATTTAATTATCGCTAGATACGAGTACCCCAGAAAGAAAACGCTTAAATCGGTATCAAATGTTTTGAAGAATTTTATTTTGAAGGATATACATTAGGGCAGGTAAATTTTTGTTTACTATACGCGTGTAATTCTAAGCAAATTTAAAAAAAAAAAAACCATCGGTATACCAACATATTTTCCATTTAACACCCAAAATCGATACTACTAAAGTCGAAGATATCACATGTAAATTTTGATCCCCTTTCGAGTCGGTTAAGACATTTTCATAGGGTAATCTGAAGTTTGACCCCTGTGCGACACGCCTTAACCATCTCCAATCGCTACCAAAATTTATATGTGATATCTTCGACTATAGAAGGAACGACGTAGGCGTTGAGGCTTAGGAAATCTGATGTAAAAATTTGCTTCCTACATGTTTGCAGTCAAAATTGTGACAGTTATATAAAAACAAATTACATTATTTATTTATTCAGCGTCGTCAAGCTCGCTAAGTTCATTAAAATCAGGGACCGAGAACAAAAGGTATGATCGAAACTAAATATTGTTCTCGTAGTTTTGTTCCCAAGAATGTTTAAGAACCAAAACCGAAATGTGAACAAAACTGTCCAGAACGGTCTCAATGGGCATTTTATAACAAATCCCTTTGGAATGTTTCCAAGAGAACAAAATGCCAGCAAAACTTTCGGAAACATTTCCAAGAGAACAAAGAGGGAACAAAATTCTAAGGCACTTTCTCTCGAAGAAGAATTTAAGAACTCGAGTTTCAGGAATTGTCTGACAGAGAACGAAATGGAAACAAATCTTCTGTGAATTATTCGCGAAGAAAGGAATCGAAAACAT
>NW_016176547.1:0-9134 GCF_001687245.7 Rhagoletis zephyria | reverse complement strand
TCTATATCTATATCTATATCTATATCTATATCTATACTATTATATAAAACTGATTTATGGGATTTGTTTGTAACAACTTATTTCTCAAAGTACTAAACCGGTTTTTATTTTTTTTTTTTACGAAGCATTTGTGGAACAAAACGGAGTGGCTTATTTATTTTTCTTATTCTTGGAAGGTAAACACACTTTTTTTGGGTGTAAAGTTACAAAAAGTTACAAAGACGTACAATAATAACCCTATTTGGTAGCAAAATACAGCGCATAGCTACGCGAAAATTATGTACATCAGTGCCGATCAAACACGAGCTCTCAAAGTCAAACGAGATGTGTATGAGCGACGTGACTGTCCCTGCAGTACGGGGGAGCGACTACAGGACTGATGAATCGGTAGCTACCTGGTAAACTCCGTCAATTACCGACCGACTTCTTGCAGTGTATTTCAGCTATTACTTTTACAAGGCAATGTCCTAGGCGGTAGTCACCATCGGCTCTCTCTGCACTACCGGAAGTTACTAAAGTAGTCACTTGCGTGATTTATGGCCGCCCTCTGTCGCAGTTTTTCGCTATTCTGCTTCCGACTGGTTTGACTCTGCACTACTATGTGCACTACCACGGTTTAATAGAGTAGCTAATTACCTAGGAGGCGGCGCAGTAGCGGTTCAAAAGTAGCGATTGACTCTCACTGGGTTCCTTGTTTTAAATGATGTCTGAATGTCGTACTTATGAAATAATGTGGCAAGTTTGTAAGATGTCTTTCCTGTGTAAGTTAGAACTGCCCAAGTTTTTTTATTGTTTTCCTCTTTGCTAGTCTTTTTCGATTTTGTGTCCTTTCTTAACTTTTCCACCAGGCCTCTCCTATATCCGTTATTTTCCGCAATGGCATTTATTGTATCCAGTTCCTTCTTGTAGTCTGCTTCTGTTAGAGGGGTCCTTTCAAGCCTCGTTATTAGTTGTCTAAATGCTGCATTTTTGTGTTGCTGTGGGTGGTTTGTGCTATTGTGTATAATTTTGTTTGTGGCTGTTGGTTTTCTGTATATTTCGAACTCTATCTTGTTCGTGGTATAGTTTATTTTAATTGTTAAATCCAGATAGTTAATCTTTCTTTCCTTTCCGTTTCCATGGTGAATTTTCTTTTGTTAGTCTGGTAAACTATGTTTATCAACAGCGGATTCGTAGCTTTTTTCCTAAAAAACAAATAAATTGTAACAGAACATTTAAGGAATTTTACTTACTGGCATGCGCTATGCCTTTCGGCACCGGACGGATTTAAAATTTAATAAATATCGAAGAGCTGATTGCAGTTTACCAACTATCAGAAATATTATCAAGCTTCCTTCACGATAATTCGGTAACCGGTACACCGATAATAAAATAATTTTACACAAACAAAATACATTGGGAATAATCACCGAACACCGAGTACCAAGCTCGGTGTGAAGACCGCTACTTTAAAACTGGATCAAATCTTCAAAAACTTTAAACCAGTGGAGTTCAACTATTTAAAAGCTGTTGTGTTTTATATTGTAATTTTAAATTGTCGTTAACAATTGCAAATCCACTTTTATTATGGCTGCGTTTCTTTCCAGATAATCCCATTTCACAGCCAGAATAAACAGAATCCGTTTGAAATATACGTTAACTTATCATCAGGAACGTTCTAAAGAATAAGTAAATATAAAATTTTATTCCAAACGTTCTGAATGAAAAAAGAAATGCAGCCTATATCCATATGCAATGTGGATTCCATTTGGTTTTGTAATGTGTGGTCATATTTATAGGGCCGTATGCATAAAAGCTAAGCAAATGATTTTTCTTAAAATTTCAGGCCTCTTACTCAATTTAATCAAATAAATTTAAGTTAAAAGTATGCAATTTTAAGAAAACGTGATTGCTTAGTTTTTAAACATACGACTCATTGTATGTAATTCCTTTGTATTTTTTATTTTGTTAAAAATATACAATAAACAAAAATTTAACGATTTTTTTTAAGTGACGATTATCCAGCGAAAGATTTCGGCAACGCTGACGGCAGGGTATGTACACATTTATAAACGGTAGATAAAGCATCGCTTCACACCAGTGGTGCACAGCATTGGCAGAGCTCCCAACACAAGCGCAATTGTTTTGTATCAGCTTGTGATGCTTACAACTAGCGTTGCCAAATGTCCCGTATTTGCCGGGACGTCCTGTATTTTGCATTAAATATGAAATGTTCCGCCGGGACAAGATTTTTCCCGAAATTTCGACAAATTCATTTCAGCCTGTAAACTTCTAGTCAACATGGCCATCCTTTAACGCAGCTATTGTGAGTAGGCCATTAGCAAGCATTATTGCACTCGACTCTGTAAGAGAAATATAGCCAACAATTACTGTTGATTTCTTAGAATTTTTGATGTGTACACATCATTAAAAGCACCCTGTGTTTGCTTGCTTCTGTAAATGGTTGCATACATTTAGGCATATGCATAGTAAGAGGAAATGCACTACAATTGATTATTACTTCCGATTATTTAAACTCCGCACATGCATACGGCTTTGTACCTATGTATGTACATAAATATGTATGGACTCATTTGTTGCAACTGGGCATGAATCACGTAACTTTGAAACGATAGTCGTTCAAACGATACTGACAAAACGACGTTGTCAAAACACTGATTTATGCATTTGTGTTGCTGTTACGTGTTACTGTTACTGTTACGTGAAGCAAAACTGGGATCGAGTTGACGATATCCCACAAACCATCAAACAGTTTTGATTTTTATGAAGCAAGACAATCTCGACACGATATCGTTCAGACGATTGTCGTCATACGTGATTCATGCCCTGGTTTTGATATTCGTAGCTGGTTTTAAGCATAGGTTTAGTAGTCTATTTTGATAAAAAAGCAAGGCGAAAATTTAAAAAAATACTGAAATAATTTTCGCTGGGACCGTTGATAACTGATGAACATACATGAATATATGTATGTATAATATGCATATGTATGGATGATATAATAGCTCTGATCCAAAACTTCTCGTGTAAAATCCTGGAAAAAGGTCAAACAGCAAAATCACTCTCTGAAGTTAGAGTAAAAAGTGAGTAACAGCAAAACGGGTAAAATCCTGCAACTTCAATCTCTACACAACTCTCCCAAAAAATCGCTCTCATTTACATGAACCACAGATTATATTCCGAAAAAAAATCTAAATTTAGGAATATATATAAATANAGCAAAATCACTCTCTGAAGTTAGAGTAAAAAGTGAGTAACAGCAAAACGGGTAAAATCCTGCAACTTCAATCTCTACACAACTCTCCCAAAAAATCGCTCTCATTTACATGAACCACAGATTATATTCCGAAAAAAAATCTAAATTTAGGAATATATATAAATAAAATGCTCAAACTATAAGCTCAAAAACAATAACTGATGCGATGTTTCCAAGATATTTTAACGCCCTTGAGTCACAAGTATATAGAAGTAACATATTTTATCAATCATACCGATAATTTCATGTATTAGAAGAATTAAAAATGAAAATGAATAAAAAAAAATTAAATCAGCAAAATGAGTAAAATTAAGTGAAATTAATGTTTAATTTCTACCCTAACCTACATTTGTATGTATGTAACTGAATCGCCTAAAAATAGCTTTACATATAAAAAGATTTTCCTAATTTTCGAGTTTAACTCCATAATCTGTTATTAGAAAAAGAGATTAGCCATGCAAAATTGTAATTAAAAATATCTCAGATTAAACTGATAACTTTTTGGTGTCCAACCTAGTTTTATCGATTATACTTGCGATGTTAAAGTAAACAAAAACTTACGCTAGTAAGGGAAATAGGTTTGTAAAGGTATTTTTAATAAAATATTCACATAAAATATATTTAAATGGCATAATGCGTGTTACAGAAAAAGTGACCACGGTGGCACAGAGAAGAAGTTTAACTTTTCTTCGAAATGTGTGAATAACAAGCACAACCAATTTGATAGGTAACGAGCTTTGATTGAGATTAAATTTATATGTAAACGTACTTTTATGTTTTGCCGTTCGCATATGTTTACACATCAAATTTCGTGAGTACCTAGTACTCACGCCTTTTTTTTATTCGTTTTCGGATACGGAAAATTTAACTAAAGTGCACTGTCGGCAAAATTTACGTTTCTTTGCTGGCTGGGTACATACTTAAGTAAGCAAAAACTTTTCTGTTTGTGGTAAGCGCTTACTATTTGTATCGATGGAGTTACGCATTACAATTCGCCTCAAGATAAAATTTTTTACTTTCTCGTTTACTCACTGCATTACAGGTAATGCAGTGGGAAAGCATTTTTCCATTTTCTCGCTTAAAGTGTGTTTGCATTGTTCAACTTTGCGTTCAACATTTTCGTTCGACTCAAAGCAGTGTTGCACGAAAACAAAGTTGAATGGCTAAATGTTGGCTGGCGACCAACTTTGTTGAAAGCGATTAGTTGAAAGGCCGTTCAAAGTTGAATGAATTCAAAGTTGAACAATGTAAACACCTTTTTATGGCGAATATTTTGGTATTTCTTCTTATTTTGATATTTTTAGCCATTCAACTTTTTTTTCGTGCAACCCTGCGCTGAGTTGAACGCAAATGTTGAACAATGCAAACACACTTTTACCTTCAATGACATGCCCAGGTTAAAGTAATAAAGTAATGTGTTTTGTAAACTAGAAGGTAAGTGGTGAATCTCGATTGGGAAGCACTTTTCGAAATTCACCACATACCAACGGCGGATCCAGATTTTTCTGAAGGGGGCGGTTCGGGAAATTTTGCCCCTTGTTCTAATTACCTTAAACGAGCAATTTTTGTGTATGTATCCATTAGTTTCTCGGCAACTGCTCTAACGTAGCAAAATGAAAAAACGTTTAAAAAAGGCTTTCGAAGTTGTATTTCTTGTCACGGGGAAAATACCGTAAAAATTATTTGTATCGTGCGAATATCTATAGAAATTATCAGGGTTTGAAAAACTGTTAGCACAGTGACAACAGCCAACGAGAAAGGGTAAAATTTTGTCTTCGGGCGAATTGTAATGTGTTACTCCATCGATACAAAAAGTAAGCGCTTATCAAGGATTCGAAGTTTTTTTGTTCTTCGTAGAATGGTTTTAGGCACAGCTTTAGTAGTCTATTGATAAAAAAGCAAGGCGAAAATTTAAAAAAATTCTGAAATCATTTTAACTGGGACCATTGATAACTGATGAACATATGTATATGTATATACTAAGGATGTTGCGAATGTGGAATTTTAGACATCCGCGGATGCGAATGTGGATGCGAATATTTAAAAGCTAACATCCGCGGATGCGGATGCGAATGTGGATGACTAGTATTTTTAAGAAATAATTTAGGTGAGTGAATTAGGTGATTTTGGTAAAAAAAAAATGGAAAAGTTAGTAATTTTTAATAATGTTTTTTTTTTTTTACTTACTACTTGGATTTGTAAATTGGAACATTATATTTAATAAAAACTTTTTATTAAAAAGTAATGTTCTGTACGTCAGGATTTTTTTTAAGGACTTTGAAGTTTCCAGGATATGATTGAGTAAAAAAATTATTTAAAAGATTTGGTGCATTGTAGAGTAACAATATGAGTATCAGTGAAAAAAAAAAATTCCGTAGAATTTAAAAAAATTTAATTTTTTGTTGCACCAGGACGAATAAATGTTGAAAATGTCCTTTTAAAATTTAACTTTATTAGTTTTAGTTAAAAAAAAATTTTACACGTCTCTTTATAAGGTGTTGATAGTTATAATATACATAAATGCAGATACTAGAATCATTACACTGTACAGCACTCCGCTGGGTATTGGACCAAACCAATTTTTTTTAAGAGATTGAGTCATAGGTAAAAAGTAATTTCTACGTTTTTCGAAGTTAGCCTCCGAAATCGAGATATGGGCCTTCGGAGTTCGAAATAGGATCTTTGGAAAACAATTATTTTTTATTATTATATGTAAATAACTAAAAAACTAAAAGTACAGTCGTAGGCCGCCTTTTTCTCTTATTTAAATGGTTTATAACTTTTTTTGCGAAGGTCGGATCTTCGAAAAATTAAAAATCTTATATTTCAAACAATTTTGAACTGATTTTTAAAAAGTTGGTATCGTTGTAAACGTGGTTAAACCCCCTTCTTCTCTTCTGGTATGCATATTTGTATACTTTGTATGTAAAAGTTTTATGTTTTTTGTTATTTTATGGCCTTATAACAATTATATTCCACAATTTTTATGAGCTTGAGGCCGTTTTAAGTGAAAAACTTAAAGTGGAAAAGCAACAATAATTTGAAAAAATGGTAGAAGTGATAGCTATTTCGGAAATCACCACATTTCCTCATCAGACTTCTTTCAGTAGGATTCGAACCGACGATCACCACTGACTCAGCCAGTTGCCTACGCATATGCCAACCACATGATCAAGTGAATTGCAGCGGAATAGTTGCGCTTGATTGTAGTTGGCTTAGCAAAGTGAAATAGTGGAAAATAAGCAACAAGAATTAGCAAGGCAAACTTAGAACAGTGCGTAGGCAACAAGCTTAGGCAACTGGCTGAGTCAGTTGTGATCGTCGGTTCGAATCCTACTGAAAGAAGTCTGATGAGGGTATCGTTGTAAATGCGATTTAACCCCCTTTTTTCTGGTGTGCGTATTTGTGTACTTCGTGTATAAAAATTTGAGAAAAAGCACTTGAAAGCTAAATATTTTAAACAAAAAAATTACTAACCGATTTAAAAAAAATTGGTATCGTTCTAAAGGCTACCAGAAATCGTATACTTTCTTAAACCCAAAAATTTTGTTTTTATACACAAATGAAAAATATAATTAAAAACATTTTTCCCTCTGTATAAACTCCTGCCCCTATATGAAAGGCTGGCTACGCCCTTGTATACAAAACAATTAAAGTATTTAAACCATATGTATATCATACGGTCAGTTTGTTCTTTTAGAGCGCTAGGGTAGCCAGATTTTTTATGCGCGAAATCAGTACATTAGACTTTTTCATGCTAAAGAAATCAGTACTTTTCAGTACATTTTTATTCAAATCAAAATTATGAATGTAAGTATCAGATAATACTTTAAAACGCCAGAGTAGTTGTTTTTAACAATATTTTGGTATATAAATAAAATATAGTTCATAAGATAAGTGTTATTCATTTTAACATGAGTGTATACATTATTATATTTGCGACATTTTTGAATAACAATAATGAGCTCATTTCCATCTTCAGTGTATAAATAGTCAAAGCATTCTATATTTTTTAATTTAAAATTACTTTTAATATGCAGTTCACTTAAAAAAAATATAATTAGAAGCCGGTTTCTTTCTTTGCGCCAGGAAGAAAACTGTATACTTAAGATCCTCTCAGTTGCTTCGTTTGAGTGCGGTTTTGAAAAAAAAAACAAAATTACATATTTTTTCAAGCGGTGGAAAAGTGCCACTATTTAAGGACTTCATTTATAATTCCTCATGGCTTAAATTAATTTTTTCAACTACGCAAAAACTTTGAAAGGCTAAGAGTTCGCTAATAAGAGTATCTAACTCTATATCTTGTATGCAAAACTCTTTTACAATGTGAGTAAATTGTGAAAAAAAGAATTGTAAGTTATAGGCAAAAGCCATTCGAATATTCAAATTTGTTGTTATTAAACTGAAAGTTATTTTCGAGAGAACTAGCAACACCCGACAAAAAAACGTTAGCTTTCCTTTTAAATAAGTAAACCTCCAACATATCGAGGGCTTATATTCAATACCCTCTGTCTGCATTTTTTCATAAAAATGAGGTTCTAATATAAAAATCCACCTAAGACCTAACTGTCATCGGTGATGTAAATTCTGCCCTTGTATCACGCTTGACAGAAGGATTTACTTATAAATTGCAAAGGCGGAATTAACACCAGTGATGACAAATAAGACCCAGATCACGATCCATAAAATAAAGGTCGCGCCATTCGCGGACCGCTAACCCTCTCTTCGTCGATTTGACAGCATCCACCCAATCGCTGACGTCATAACATACTTTTGTTGACATTCACTGTTGCCAACTTGATGCTTTTCGCGCCAAATTTAGTGGGTATTCAAAACGCGAACATTTTAAAGTTTGGTGCTTGGTGCGTTTTTGGTGCTTTTGTTTTTAGTTTGAAGACACCAAATTAGAAAGTCTTAAAAAAATGGAAGCAAAATTTGTAGCAATCGTAAGTGTGGTAAGCAACTTTACAAAAATTGTTCCACAAGCTACTTGTACAAGGATTGATATTTCTTTTTGTATTAATTTCTTAGGCATATCAAACATTATCTGAAACATGTCAACTATAATTAAATTATCTTCTTACTTTTTGCAGTACAGTTTAAGGAAGTTACAACGTTATGTAAAAACCTTAAGAAAATCCGAAAGTTTTTTGTTTGAATTGAAAATTCAGAACAAATTAGTACAAATTTTGAAAAATCAGGACATTAGCGTACTAATTGAAGAAATTAATAAAATCAGTATAAGAGTTGAAAAATCAGTACTGTACTGATAAAATCAGTACGTCTGGCAACCGCATAGAGCGCATACATTGTTACATAATAATGATTCCAGTATCTTCATTTATGTATATTGTAACTATCAATATCTTATAAACAGAAGTGTAAGTGCACTATATTTGGCCCCAGTTTTGTGAATATATTGATTTTTTCGTGTGTAAAATTGACTGTCGCACGGTGTTAAACAAAGCGCTTATTCAAATTAATCAAATTTGATATCATATGAAAGAGGACTGAAATAGCTTTTAAACAGAAATAACGAACGAAGGTTACCACCTCACGGTGTCCTTGAACCAGATTCAACTGAATCGGTCTGGAACGATGGAATTTCCGATTAGACTATTTTAGGGGGGTGTTGCAGAGCTAGAATACGTGAAGTTCAAAGTCATGGCAAGTGCCGATTTCAAAAATGGTAACTTTTTCGATTTTCCGGTAGGTTTTCATATATTTATTATTGTATATTTACATACATATATACAAGTCAAATGTATACATATTTATACATATACATATGTGCCTTGCCGACTATAGGGTGGGGCTGTTTCCCACGGGCCCAGTTTTTTTCTTAAATTTAGTTGGAAGATAAAAATTATAAAATTTTGTT
>NW_016176546.1:0-9135 GCF_001687245.7 Rhagoletis zephyria | reverse complement strand
GGTAAGTTTCCATCACCAATTTTCCGCAACACTGTACACAATTCTTCAGCTAGCAAGTTGCCACCAATCCGCACTCTAGTGTTGACACTCAAAGCC
This sequence comes from Rhagoletis zephyria, assembly GCF_001687245.7. Classification (NCBI taxonomy): domain Eukaryota; kingdom Metazoa; phylum Arthropoda; class Insecta; order Diptera; family Tephritidae; genus Rhagoletis; species Rhagoletis zephyria. The sequence continues at coordinate 9,039 of NW_016176546.1, read as the reverse complement.
ACACTTTGAATATGAGACCATGAAACGGACCGTTTTAAGGAAGCTTTTATTTGGTCGACCCGCTGACCGACTTTTGACAACTTTGAGAACTTTAACTCCACCCATAACTTTAATGTTCCCACGAATAGCCTGCAAGCACATAGGAATTTCGTTACCTTCTAATTCTCTAGGAATTTTAAACATCGTTACGGCCGTTTAATAATGTGGGAGCAGTCCCAGACAATGCCACGGCTAGTGCTATTTTACGTTATCTATTTACTGTTGCCATCTCATGGGTTTTTATACATATTTCCAATACATTTTTTTTGCAAATATATTTAATCAGACTTTAAAAGCATTTATAATCGAACCTGCACCATGCTATTCTAATATCAATAACTGACCCTTAATAATACGGATCTTCTGAGTAATTCGATTGTAGCGCCATCTAGCGGAGCAATTTTTTCATAAACGAATTTCTTATCGCACCAGCGCGTACCTTCGTTATACCATAAAAATCGAATCGTATGTTTAGATTTTTAGAATAATTCGACTTTGGCGCCACCTAGCGGATTAAAATGTAGCCAAGGCAAGGTCGCCATGGTCCTTAGAAATATACTGTCCAAATTTGTTCATCGGTTTTTGAGCCAATCGGTCACAAAGAAAATGGCTATATTTATATATATACATATATATAAATTTGCTTTTATAAAATTATTTTGTTTTCATTCAACCAGCTTTCTATTCCATTTGTTTCACGTCAAATATATTAGCTTCCAATGTCTCTACTGTTACTCTGGCTGCTGCCATTGCAAACGAATTTAAGGTCAAAACCGCTAAACATTTTAAGTAGCAAACGAATTAAATGCAATTGACAGTTGCAATTTCGAGCCAACTGTCAAGCAACGAAATCCCCAAATGTCACAACAGTTACAGTGAACCATGAAACACTGATTGCTTCACCCCTCAAGAGCACCAACGCCCTGAATACTAAAATAAAACAGAGCAAAAAAAACTAAAAAAGCAAAAAAAAATTAAAGAAAAAACGCTTGTATTGAAAACTGTAAGAAAACTGCCAAAATTCCTAAGCAGAATAACCTCCACTACAAAGTGAGATGAAAAAATTGCTCGTTGAACGAAATTTAAAAACTTTTTGGAAATATCTAAAACCACGAAAGCATAGATATAAACTTAAAAAAAAAAGCAAAAAATGTATCCAAATAAAAATTCGCAGGCTGCTGTTTTCGCTCCTTACTCATCATGACTCCCTTTTCATCGTTGTTGTATCTTATATGTAACTACTCTACCCGTATGTATGTGCATAGGTATGCGTTCTTCCGCCGAGAATGCGGCCAATTGCATATGCGTCACACTGCTTGTTGCTTGAATCGCTTTCACAGCTGACACTACGTGGCTAACGCACAACTGTGGAGCTGTCGGGCCTTAAGCAGCTTTGCGCATTTGCACGCATTTTAAGCGCGTACCACTTGACAGCATTTTCGCTGCAGATTTGCCACACATGAACACACACAATCTTAAACGAACACACTCTCTGTGACGGTTGCACTCTCATCTTCTGTCGAGCCCATCGAAACCCTCCGCTCACGACTCACCTTGCTTAGTGCAGCAGCGCACCATTTCCTGTAGTTAAATGGCGAAGTAGTATAGTAGATACATCGGGAGTGAGTGGTGGAAACGCAAGCAGGCGAAGAAGAAACGTCGTTCGCCCAGCAATTTGACGTGTCTAAATGCGTTTAAGCCGCGCGAGCGTTGTGTAACGGTATGTTATATGCATCTTTTATGGTTTTCAAAAAATTGTTTGCTTTGGTGTAAGTATATATGTATATATAAAATCTATAAGCCCGCGTTGGTGTGCTGGTTGTTTGTGCCAGCTTATCTGTCTACAAATGGCTATAGAGCAGTGAAATTCTTTTGGAAATTCTTCACTTCTGTGGTTAACATACATACAAACTATGTACATTCTTTATTTCGCCTTCTTTCATGGCCTTTTCTACCAGTGGTTGGATTTTATTTACTGTCTAAGAGCACTAGCGAGATGTTAAGTAGAAGGTTTCAATAATAGAATAAAAATATAAATAAAACACAACAAAACAAAACACAACAAAACAAAACAAAACTAGCCTAAATTTTTCTGATTGTCAAATTTTGAGATATAGCTACGGTGACTACATTTATGGCGGCCAAATACTTGACAAAACATTATTTTGCTAATTTTTTCCACAAATCTTTGTTTCGCATAAATTTTGCGATCTTTTGTAAAAAACAGCGCATGAGTAATCGGTATTATATTATACTATAACTCTTTATTTTGCGCTCGGGATTTTTAATTAGCAAAATTTGTTTCAAATGTTCTTAAGCGGGGAAGCACGATGAAAATATACGACTTCTTACGAAGCATGAGTGCTATTCAGCAAGAAAGCAAGCAGATTAAAATACATACCAGAAATACTTGGAAATATGGTTTCTACAGAAAAGAAACTTATTCGTTCAGTATATGGAAACGTTGGTCAAATAAGTATTGCAACAACATAAATCTTGGGTATATTAAAAAGAGATTTTAACGCCCAAAAACGATAAAGCTTTTAGGCAATAATGCTGAAGTGACAGTTCTTGGCCAAGTATAAATCTGGGATTACGCATCTTTATTCGCCGAAGTTTTTCATAAGCGCCCTTTTTCGTAAAATCTTTTTTATGCGTGTTTTTTCGCCGTTGAAACACTTGCGCGCCTTTATTCGTGTCTAGTAACGATACTAACATCTATCGAAGGTACTGAAGTTGTATATATGTATGTACGCCAATTAACACGGTGATCAATCAGGGTGAAGCAACAAATTACCCGTTATAATTTCTTAATTCACTCACTGCAAATTTGGTGTATCGATGATGCTGCTTAGATACTTATCCCCTTCTGAAGCTATGCAACGGAACAAGACTTAAGGTTGTAAAACTGAATAAATCTAATTGAAGCAGAAACTAAAACTAGTTATGGTGCAGGAAAAATGGTTCGGATGCCGCGAATACCAATTATTCGCAATAATTTTCGTTTTTTGTTTAAGAGGCAATAACAATTAGCAAGTCGCAAGGAGAGATCCTACTTTACTCAAGTATATGTTGTGTGCTCTTAAACATTGTTTATACTGAAATTTTTTAAATATAAATTTTAAATTTAAACTTTCGTTGTTTTATATGAGAATTTTTTGTTTAAAATTGAAAAAATTATTACAAAACTTTCCAAAGGTAAGATCAAACGCTTATAAATTGCAGCCATGTGAAAATATAGGCTGTAGCATAGTCAGGATTAAGTTGACTTTTAGGTTGAAGCTATTTTCGAAAGACACCCCATTGAAAAATATACTAAAATACTTAATCTTCATCTTAACTCTGAATGCGGGACATTGATTTTAAATTCATCAAAGCTACCCTTTTAGCTTAAAAATCTTCAGGTATATGCAAAAGTATTAAGCTACGCTGAGGTGATTTGAAGAGGGCAGCGGTGAGTTCAAGTGAAATGTATTGAATAACATAGCATAGCATAGCATAACTTAATATAGCAAAGCATAGCATTAAACAACATAACGCAACGTAGCAAAACACAACAAAATGGAATAAAGTTTGAGTTTAAAGAGCAAATCTAATTTTAAATTAATAAAAAAAAAAACGGCCCCTACTTTTTTTACCTTTACGTATTTCAGTGCGCGCAAGCGTTCACTGCACACAAACATAAGGTAGCAACAACAACACTGAATCAAAATTGAAGTAAAGAAATAAAAATGTCTACAGTAAAAACATGTCTAGTGACGGAAAACAGCTAACAACCGCCAAAGCAACACAACTTGGGCAAGAATATTTGTTGTAAAGAACAACAAGTTTACAAATTAGTCGTTGTGTTTTTGTTTACTGGCCATCAACGTAGGCTAAAATGACAGCGAAAGCACGCCTCCAAGTGCTGCGCCCGTAAATATGCTACAAGCGTGTAGGAGTTAGTGTACATAGTGTAGATGTTGGTTGTTCCCCAACTTATTTTGTTGCAATTAATTGAGCGTATAATTGATTGGACTTCTGCTGCTTTGCTATTTTACTTAATGTTCAATACCATTGCCATTTACTATTGCTGCCGGCTTATTTTCTTTGAATTTCTAACATCGTTTCTCTCCTTCTAGGTTTTGCAGACTTGTTTGTTTCGTTCATTATTTTTTGCGTTATTTTCTTTTTTCTTGTATTGATTTGTTGAACTTCGCATCCGTAGTTTCCTTGGCATACATAATTTCGCTTCAATAAAATTTTTTCTTGTCTTGTAAAGAATTTGTGGTAATTGTGCAGCCTTTTGTCTTCAGCCAATAATTCATGTGCCTCTTGATTGTTTTCACAGCCATTTTCTACTTGTCTAGGCTGTTAATTAATTATATTTATCACAGTTTATGCTTGTCGGCATTGAGTGCTGCTCGGTCACTCCCCCAAAAGCTTTTCACTCGCCTCGCACAGCCAAATGATAGTTAGCTAGAAGCAAAATGCTTGATGTTGGTGCATCTCCCCGTCTCTGCGTCTTTTCTATTTGTATGTTAACAGGTTGTTTGACATTAATTGATTTATTTGCCCTTTTAATATATTAAGCTTGTTTACTTTTCATATGAATTCAGGCACATGGCAGAACTCAGGTTAGTACATTGAGTTAAGAATTTTGTACAGCAAGGGGGATGTGTTAATTTCAGTCTTGTGGTAAGTTTTTAGGAAGTCGTGCCTTTTGTTCCATTGACCTTCTCAAAATTTCCGCCAAATTCCACGACCAGATAAGGAAATACTTCTTTCCTAGAAAAGCATAAAGACATTTGAAAACAATCTTGCTAGAATAATACATAAAAAGAATAGGAAAAAAATAATGGAAGCACTTACAAGTATTCGTATATGCTCAGACAAATGCCCATACATACACAATACATATGTACAATCTTCTTAAAAAAGGCGAAAATTTATTCTGGCTCCCACCGCGTATACGTAACTTAATTACATACTTTTGATGTTTGAAGCTGGGGATTANGCATGGCAGAACTCAGTTTAGTTCATTGAGTTAAGAATTTTGTACAGCAAGGGGGATGTGTTAATTTCAGTCTTGTGGTAAGTTTTTAGGAAGTCGTGCCTTTAGTTCCATTGACCTTCTCAAAATTTCCACCAAATTCCACAACCAGATAAGGAAATTCTTCTTACCTAGAACAGCATAAAGACATTTGAAAACAATATTGCTAAAATAATACTTAAAAAGAAGAGGCAAAAGTAACGGAAGCACTTGCATGTGTTCGCACATGCTCAGACAAATGCCCATACATACACAATACATATGTACAATCTTCTTAAAAAAGGCGAAAATTTATTCTGGCTTCCACTGCGTATACGTAACTTAATTACATACTTTTGATGTTTGAAGCTGGGGATTAGACAATGTGACGTGGGATGTACGTATGTGCGTACTTTTGTCAGTTGTTAAAATTTTGACAGCGAAACATGTACAACAAATTACGACTGTCAAAATGTCGATTACACGGTAATTACTATTACATGTAATTCTTAACTTAGTACTAATGATTAACGTTGGCTTTACGTGTTTAGAGCTCAATCAAGTTAGCGGCGCTAAAATGAAGAAACAATTTGTTCGTATTATTGTGCTCATTGTGTGCTATTTTCGGCCACTCTTCGTTTTTTTTTTTGTGCTCCGACCATTTGGTAAATAATTAGGACTTTGCTAAGTTAACCGTAACTTAGCAAAACATTCATTCAATGAAGTATTTTTACTACTTTTCTGGGCTTATTTTTTTGTGCTTTTTATGGGCTTTAAAAATATTGCCCGGTTAACATTGAAAAACCGTTTGACGCCACGCTAGCTAACCCACTTCTTAAACTTTGGTCGAACACGGATAAATAGTATTGAGGAATTACGTGCTATTTTTGGGCTTTTTAGAGTCACCTAAATAATTATAGGAGCTCATCCAGTTTCCGAGATAATTAAGACTTTGCTGGGTTGACTGTAACTTAGCAAAACATCCATCCAGTGAAGACTTTTTACTGCTCATCTGGAATTATTATTTTGTGCTTTTTATGTGCTTTGCAAATCTTGCCCGTTAAACATTGAAAAATCGCTAAAAAAATATTGCACCGTAAACATTGAAAAATCCACTTCTTTAACTTTGGTCGAACACGGAAAAATATTATTTAGGAATTACGTGCTATTTTTGGGCTTTTTAGAGTCACCAAAATAGTTATAGGAGCTCATACAGTTTCCGAGATAATTAAGAATTTGCTGGGTTGACTGTAACTTAGCAAAACATCCATCCAGTGAAGACTTTTTACTGCTTAACTGGGTTTATTATTTTGTGCTTTTTATGTGCTTTGCAAATATCGTTAAACATTGAAAAATCGCTAAAAATATTGCCCAGTAAACATTGAAAAATCGCTTGACGTCACGGTAGCCGACCAACTTTATAAATTTTGGTCGAACACAGATATATATTGCTGAGGAATTAGGTGATATTAAGGGGCTTTTTAGGGCCGTCAAAATTATTTAAGGTGCTCAGTCAGTTTCCGGGATAATTAAGACTTTACTGGGTTAAATGTAACATAGCAAAACATCTATTATGTGAAGACTTTTTGTTTAACGTTTTAAGTTTATGGAAAACTGTCAAGTGTTCTCATTGAGGTGTTTAATAAACTCAGAGTTTAATTTGACGTTTGTTTGTTAACTTTTTCTTATTTACATTTAGACGGGGACAGGCATTTAGACAGAAATAGTCCGAAGTAGCCGTGGTGTAGAATACCAACCGGTTAGCCATAAAGAAATAAAAAAAAAATTAGCTAAATAGAACTTTCCATGCTGATTTCAACCATATGAAGATTATTTGGCGCAAATAAAAACTAAAGCCAGTAAAAAAGGTTCAAGTTTAACTTTAATATTTATAATATCTCGGAAACTATTTGACCGATCACAAACGTATTGATGCTAATTTAAAGATAATTTAAATACCTTTTACGCCATTAAAAAAAGAAAACAAAAATATATATATATATTTTGATTATTAGGTGTTCTGGCTTAAAAATACAAATGAAAGGAAACAATTATGTCCACCAAGAGAAATATCCCCTAATTACCTTTATTTTGACGTCATTAGTTTTTTAATAGGTCATATTGTTCAAAAGATAATAATATTTAAAAAAATTTTAAAATTTAACTTTAACCATTGATATGTCCTTTATTTTTTTCTTTAGCCAAATAATTTTTGTAGGGTTGAAATTAGCACAAAAAGTTCTATTGAGTCACATTTTTGTTTTTGCATAGCTAGATTACTGATATTCAAAATAGCAAAAACAGAACAAAAATGTATTGATAAATTTTATTTGTGAAAGAAGTAGCTTTTATTTGATAAAAAGAGCTCGGTATAGGAAATTTTTTATGTCCGCTTTTACATGCCAGTGCATGACATAAGTATGCAGATATACGTTTCTACTAGAAATCGTTACAATTAAAAAAGTAATTTTTTGTAATAGTTTTTGAAATGATGGTACAAGTAAATAAACAGCATGCACAAATAAATAAGGTCCAATAAATGGTTATACATACCTCCTAGCTCAGTAAATTTAGAGCAAATTGTACGAAAAAATTTAGTAAAAAGGAATCTTTAACGCAGTTTATTTCTAGTTAATTGATACGTAGATCATGGAAAAATAGTACTGCCCCAAAATTTCATATGGGAAATTTCCGCCATCTTGAAATTTAGTTTTTTTGACTCCGCGATTTGCAAGCGTATCTCTGGGGTTCCTGGCCGGTGATTACGAATCTGTGGTCGGGTTGAAAAAAATCAAAACGGCCGACCCAATACGGCGGTGAAAAGATAAAATTACTTTTTCTTATAGCTTTTAAACATTCAAGTCGCATTGGAGAAGATAATAAAAGCTGCAGAACTGAACCGCTCAGGAATGTTTTTTTATAAGAGCGTGCAATTGCGGGCGTATTAGAGAAAAGCGAATGGGTCTGGTTGTCAACAAGGACAAGATAAAGTATTTCCTTTCATCAAAGCGACAGTCAACACATTCCCGCATTGGTATCCACGTCACTGTTGACAGTTGTAATTTCGAGAAAGTAGAGAATTTNCGACAGTCAACACATTCCCGCATTGGTATCCACGTCACTGTTGACAGTTGTAATTTCGAGAAAGTAGAGAATTTCGTTTACTAACTAAGTATACGGTGACCAGACATCCTGATTTACAGGTCGAATTAAAGCTGTCTTTTTATAAACTTCCAACTGTACATCTTTCACATAATAACATAGTGACAATTAGATGTTTAAGCAGCAGGTTTTTCAGACGTTGCAGCTTGAGACGCTCAAGCTCTAATATTGAACTCCTAATGAATATAGCGCTGAACGCCTGAAAAGCTTTTTGTGAAGTTGTGCTCTTAGGTTGGTTGCATTGCAATCCATGTAAGTATGCGCAAGTTCGCATTGGGGACTTCGAAGAAGCTTGTATAGAAGTGTCACCGTGTGGTGTATCATGACCACCGAACCACGGTTGCTCTGTAGTAAAATAGAAACGAAGGTAATAACTGAATGTATTGTTTATATTATGATATTTATTTTATTATTTGCTCTTGATCGTGCACAATGTCTAATGTACGCGGAAAAATCTCTAACTTCGACATTTTTAATAACCATGTACCACAAAGATGCGATTTTGTGCGTTGTCGTACAGGGGAGAGGTGTTTGTTCTCTTGCGAGGGTCCTAAGCTTTCCTTCGACGCATCTGATCGCCCTAAATAAGTAAGCAATTCAGAAGTGAAGTCCTCTCTCGACAATGACAACGTACGATGAGTCGGATCTTGGAGTATTAGAGAGAAAGATTTTGGAAAAGTTTACGGGCCTTTACGCATTGGCAACGTACCGTAGACAATGGAACGATGAGCAGTATGAGCTTTACAACGACATGAACATAGTGTAGGGAATTAAAATACGGGGCTCCGATAGCGTAGCCAAGCCGATCGAATAGACACCGATGCACC
>NW_016176544.1:0-9136 GCF_001687245.7 Rhagoletis zephyria | reverse complement strand
CGTGCAGCTTGCTTTATTGCTCAAATGAAGTTTATGGAGGAGAGCAAAGCTATATACTTTTCCCTACTACTAAAGCTGACTTGTGGTGGCGTTAAGTGTACGAGTGTACCGTTGTAGTTAGACTCTAGCGGTGTGGACATGTATGATGACGATGAGGAAGAGAGGTGTGGTTTCCTGACTTTTGCATTCGCCCGCCACCATTAGCTTTTGTTTTTCAGTCGATACTTTGCGTATCTTTACTATCAATCTTAATGCAACACTGACATGTCGAATAATGCGAAAACCTTGATTAAGGTATAGAGAGAGAGGCAGGAAGAAAAATACGCGAGTGACAACATTGGCAACATTCGTTAAAGTGACAAAAAGAAAGCGCGTGGTGTTAGTGAAAAGAGGTTATAGAGGGCAAGTTATTCGTTGAAATCATATAGAAAGAAATAGAGGCGAGAGATTTGTCACAGCTAACTTCCATTACGAGCAATTTGTAACAAAGTCATTGCTCAATATTTTACCTAACACTTTTTGTATATAGGAGTTGTTGTCTTTTCGTGTGCACGTTGTATTTAATATTCAAAAATAAGTAATTTGTCTGAATAAGTGCAAAAACTGAAAAAAGTTAGCGAATGAAAGAAGGAAGTTCGGTTGGTACTAAAACGATCCATAAATTAGGAACGTCTTTGAACAAGCATTTCTTGTATATGGGGTGTTCCATACCAAAACGGACGGGGTTCACACTTCATGTGCTTGATTTATTTAAAATTTTTAGACTTATGCATAAAAATAAGTAATAAATAAATATGAAATTTGAGCTTGATTAATACATTTTTAAAAACTTTACAGCACAAAAACAAAAACAAATCGATTTCATATTTTTCCAAATATCTCGAGAACGGGGCGCGGAAAACATTTGAAAAAAAAGTCACACATACACACATTAAATTCTCTACGAAAAAAAAATGTATTTACAATTTTTTTTTCTTGAAAATTAAATTTTGGAAATATGCCATCTCAAAAAAATAAAATAAAAAAAGAATCACAATGGTAGCTCTGAGTATTGTGCAATATTTAAGTATATTATTATGGGGGGCACTCTTTATAATTTGAGTTATGAATCTTTGTTTACCCCGAGGTTGAGTAAAATGAGTACATTACAATTTTGAGTATGTGGATTTGTATCCCATTAAATTTTGGTATAATAAAGTGCAAGCATTAAGCTAGTACGAAATTTCGTTGATTTTTAATATTTTTTATGCTGACGACTTTTTACACATTTTTCTTATGAAAGAAAATGCGCAAAACCGTTTTCAAAGAAAATTAAAAAAAAAAATAAACCCCGAGAAAAAAACTGGAAAATTTGTAAATTTGTAATGTACTCATTTTACTCAACTTCGGTGAAAAAAAAAATTCATAACTAAAATTATTGTATAGTGCACCCCGTAATACTATACTTAAATATTGCGCAATACTCAGAGCCATGATAAAAATATAGTAAGGTAGAACCGCTGAGAGTCACTTTTAAAATTCTTGACGTTTCCAAACAATTTAATTTTTAAATTTACTCACAAACTCACAGACACATTTTCATTTTCAATCTCAAGCAACAACAATTTCGAACAATTTCAATTTTTTATTTTCCCTTTTATATGATTATAAAATGTTGGCAAACTTCAAAAAAAAAAATCATGGCCGACAAATTGAGAGAACGGTTCTACCTTGCTATGTTTTTATCATGCTCAGAGCTACCATTGTGATTTTTTTTAAATGTTTTTTTTTTTTGAGATAGCATATTTTTTTATTAAGAAATTTGTATGTGAGAAATTTTTCAAGAAAAAAAATTGGTTCCTCATCTCGTTTGAAAACGAGTTCTTATAAGCCCATCATTAAATGGTACCCTCTCCTTGGTTTAGATTATTTTGAATACGTATAAAAGCTTCTAACAACGTGTGAGTGCACAAATAGTTTTCTATATCCCAATCACGACAAACAATTTGTACAAAATTCTCAAAGAAAATTGTGGTCCCATTTTTTATTTTTTTATTTTGTACCAATAGCCCAATATAAAAAATGTTCAAATGTTCCACTCGTGTGATACGGCCCTAACAGCCTGAAACTAATTGACTATTACCAGCATTTCTCGTTGTCTCTTCCGTTTACGTAAGACCATTGAACAATTAAATTCTGCATCTAAAATTTAAATTTAAATTTTATTTCGTTGATAGTTAGCTTTGGCTACTCTTGGCAATCGAAACTTAACCTCTTATTCACCTTGCACACTGACGACTTCACATTGCAGCACTTCAAGCGATAGTTTAAACATTTCAATCGGTCGTAAATTAGAAGTTTTCTTTTTCGACCGTAAATACATGAAAACTTTTGGTAATGCGAAAGTATAACCTAAAACTAGAAACTTCGTAAGACTAAAAACTAAAAAAAAAAAATTATTTTACTTAGCTATATGTATAAAACATAGAAATATGAAGAAAAAAAATACGACTAAATTCACTTGAAAGTAATAAATTTTAAAAGCAACTTTCAGTGCACATTACGCCTGTCTGCCGAAAGTATCCAAACGAATAAGTGTGTTGGCGCTTAGAGCAGTAGCACCAGCACCAGCATCAGCACCAGAACCAGCACCAGCAACAACATCAGCCAGAGCCCCAGCAGCCGCACTAATACCAGTCAGCCAATAGACACCTACACACACACAAACGCGCAGCCTTCAAAACTATTTCAGAAAGTTAGGTGGGTGTGCCATGCTGCTGCTGCACTGCTGCCTAACACGCTGCGCACAATATATGTAGGTGTGTATGTATATATGCACTAGTTTTATCCACAAATAAAATCGAAAAGTGCTACGCTGATATATTTATTGGCCGGTAGTTGCAACTGCGCCGCCTAAGGCATGCAGTAGCGCATTGCAGAGTAGGCGTTGAATTTGTAGTGTTTTGGGGAAGCTTTTGGCGTAAATTGATTTATGAAAAATGCCAAATGGCCGAACACCTGCAGTGATCGCACTTTGGGAGTAGTGGCGCGCAGAGTGTTAAATGTGCCGCCAACGACGACCGCGACAACGACAACGACAACGACGCCCGCGACAATGGAGCTTTTTTGAGTGGATTTTTGCAGCAGCCAGGAAAATTTCGTGTTTTTGTAAAATAGTTAAAGTGTGTGTTTCAAGGCGCCAGCAAATAGGCGTAAAATTACAAATGAGAAATTTGTTAGAGCTTAGTATTTAATACATAAATTAGAAAATTAATGCAACTAAACTTAGAATATATAGCGAATAGTTGGGGTCAGCATAAGAAAGAGAGTTCAGTAAACACACGTCACATTGGAGTAGCAAACATTTACAAAGTAAATTAAGAAATTTATTAAAAACTTGTTCACTTACTTCCTATGTTTTTTTTTGGACGATAAAGTATGGAAAGCCTAATTCGAAATTCGGCACGGCACATTGGGGAAAGTAAGATAAAACATTCAAAGATTTCATTTTAAAGGACTAGTTGAATTAAAAATTACCTTCACCTCAAAACAAACTTTCACAAGTAAAATGTTTGGATCTTTTTTTCTTTTTCTAACCTAAAACAGCATGCAACGAACTTTATTGAAATCTTAATGCGTTTTTCGTTTCGGTGTGACCATAGAAATGGAGTCCTTGACGAAGAAAGCGAAAAAATATTTGTTTGAACTTTTTAAAATTTTTACATATTGGTTTCAGCTAAAAAAAAAATTGAATCCTAATAATTTTGAAGGTAGTTTTAAGGATTAAGGTAATTATTTTATCCAATGAGACAATTCCTGCATTCTGCATCTCAAAAGCTTTAAAATATTATTACATTTATTTCGCTGTCGCTTCTCGTTCCCCAGACATATACTCGATTTTGTTCCTTTTTCCAAAATGATATACTGTGCATCGTATTGCAAAGCCAACGAAGGTTGTAAACTTTGGGATGGAAAGGTACATAAACCCCTTCGGAACTTTATCAACTAAGTCGGCACGGGTTGTCGTTATCCTACGGTCATCCAACTTCATATATATATATGCTATTTAGGCTAAAAAGCATAAATATAGAAGAAACGATCTGGATCATTCTCATTGGGGTTGGCAGCACTAATTTCATACTACTAGCACGAGGAAGATGAAATTATAAAAAAGAACTCACTAACTGGGGAGAAGTACATTAAGCCGAACTAGTATTCACTTAAATAAATATTGATAATAAAGCATATTTATTTGAAACAAGTTAAAAGAAACAAAACAAACAGAGCGGATAATAAATTGCATCAGATCTCTATCAGGATCATATCGTTCTTGTTGCATTTGCGTGCAAATTTTTTTAACCCCCCGATCCCGATCATTGCCTAAGAAATCACAGCTATCTTTTCTGCCCAATTAATTTAGTAAAATTCACCATTACCTATACATACGTACACATACAAAGTGAGACGATCTCTTTTTAAATAGCAAAACGACAGATTAAACACGAAGAAAATACTTAATAATCTTTTTACAATGCTACAAAGAACTGTGATGTCTCAGTATTGTAACTTAATTGCCACTAACAACCCAACAGATGTTAATTCTGCATGTTGTTACATCACTTTTATTTCAACTGTCGAAGCACATCAAAAAAAAAAAAGGTTTTATCCTTTTACTTACCTACCAAATAAAGGCACACACATTGTCTATCTCTAATTACGCATACCATTATGTCGTTAAGTATATCTGTTTACATACTCAACACCAAGAGCAATGCCAATATTTGTTTAATATTAATCAAAGATTATGCCAATGCCAGTCTTCTGCAACACTAATCAGCGAGCGAGTGCATTGCGAGCCTCGGTACATTTTCACTCAAATAAAAGAGATTGTTTGAGCAATCAAGCAAGCAAATCAATGGTTTACACAAATGCTAATGACATCACAATTATGCATATATGTATGTATGTATGCGTGCTCAACGGTGAATCGAGTGCATCAACGTAGCTAGCATATATGTATGTACATATGTACATATTAAAGAGCTGCGCAAAACCTTCTAAAAGGCACACTTTACTACTATGCAGTACTTCCAAGCGGCGTACTACAGGTAGCGTTAACAGCAACACAAAATATTCTATAGCAAGCTGCGCAACAATACAAATACTTCAACATTCGAAATAGAATTTGCTACAGCGAGGATAGCGCTTGAGTTCTGCGCCGAAGCAAATTGTAAAACCAAAAAGAAGGGTTGAAGTAAAATAGCGGCAAATCATAGCAAGACAACCGAGTGCACTAGAACATTTGCATGTATGTATAGCAACTCATTACCAATTGTTAGCGCAAGCCACGCAGTTCGCAGTCATCGTCAAGAGGAAGATAGAAATGAGTGTTATGGATGTAAGCAAAATTTAAAATAGAGTGTTATTTTTTATTTGTGTATACATACATACATAAGTGCTAAACATTAAAAAAATATGTATATACATATATAAAATAGATACATAGATACATAATATATGTACATATATGTAGGAGCAGGCAAAATCGCAGATGCTAAGCCCAAAACAAGACAAAGAAAAGCGTGGTAAAAAAGGAAACATATCACACTTCATTTAGGCAAGCAGGCCATAACACTTCTGCACTTTTGTTTTTGCAAAACACTTCAGTATAGGAAGTGCGTGGTCACATACATATGTATGTACATACATACATCCATATTTACATTTGGGTATGCACCAGGGATGATAAACACGTTTTTTAATTTTGTACCAAATTGCAAAAAAAAAATGTACCAAATCAGCCCAAAACGTACCAACATATTTATGTACATATGTATATGTTTTTAAATTAGGTAAATTGCTCTATAGGTACGATCGTTTAAAATCTCCAGTAAAACATGCTCAGCAGCGAAATTCCTGTGAAATGGTGAAATGTGATTTCTTCTCTCACAAGAGACAAATATCCAGTATACAACAAGCATAGCAAGTAACACAAAAACTTTACAAAAAAGAGTTGCATTTAATGCAATCATAGTTTCACTAAGATATTTTGCAAAATATTTAGTCTTTTCTTCGGTTTATATTATTACAGCAACTGTTTACTGATTTTAGCAAGTCTTTCGTTTTTAATAAACACCTCGTATTTATTTGTATGAAGTGGAAAAAGATGAGTATATTTTCATCCACAGTGGAATTTCGACAGAATTTGGCGAAGTGCCGTGTTTTGACAAAATTGTATCAAAAATGTCGATGTAGTACCAATGTACTTTTGAGATTAAAAATGTACCAAAAAAGTACAATTGTACCATCAATTTCATCACTGGTATGCACTTATGCAAAGCAAGAATTCGCATGAATTTTCGTTGATTAGCTGGCGCCGCTACTTCTACTGAGCGATGCGCGCACTTCCATTTGAAAAATTTTAGCATCGCATTTGTTCTACTTCAATTTGCTTCTGCTTTAGTTTGGTTCTACTTCAGCTTTGTTCTGTTGTTCTTTTTCCTATCGTGCGGCATTCGTTCGTATGACAAAACCTTTCGTGAGTGAAGCAGTTGCTTTGTTATGGGAGTGAAGGAGAGGTACAGTGCTTAAAATGGGAGCTGATGGCTTGCAAGCGATTTATGTAGTGCTTGTGCAGCTGTTTAGTACATATGTATGTCTGCATTTATTTGCTCCCACCACTTATAGCTTGAGTTGTTAAATTGACATAGCATAAAAACAATTGTGCACTCAGTGCCTTAGGAGAAATCTAGCAGACACATTTAGTATTCAGGAGCAGCAGCAGTGACATTGCCATCAATGGCACCAAACAGCAGCGATAATTGCTTAATTTTATGCTGTTGATGTCTCTGTTGCTGTCTGTTGGCGAAGTTGTGTCGTTAATGCTGCATTGTCGCTGATACGCTGTTGTTGTTGAGTAAGAAGTTAAGAAGTGACAGCGAAAGTGTGCAAATGTCAGACGTAGATTACTTCGATGAATTACACAAATAGGACCTCTTGTAATTCTTTTTAATTCAATTCTGCTGAATCTGTGGATTCATTCCGAAGTATAAAAAAATAATAATCTTTTGTTAATCATTTGAACACTGAAAATTACTGGCTACAATCCGCAAAAGGTTATAATTGACCAAACAATTCATATTTTTTTGCATCAGGGAGTCCAGATTTAAAAATGTATAGTTATGTATAGCTCCTAAATTGCTTATCCAACGAATGGAATTTAAGTGTGCTCTGCCCAATACACAAGAAAAACGACCCCGCCATTCGGGCCAACTACCGCTGGATCAGCCTTCTAAGCATAGGTTACAAGGTCGTATCGAGCGTATTGTGTGACAGACTGAAGCCCACCGTCAATGAACTGATTGGGCCTTATCAGTGTGGCTTTAGACCTGGAAAATCCACCATAGACCAGGTATTCACAATATGAAAAATCTTGTAAAAGACGCGCGAGAAAAGCATCGACAATCACCACCTATTTGTCGACTTGGAAACCGCTTTCGACAGCACTAAAAGGAGTCCCTATAAGCCGCGATGTCTGAATTTATCATCCCCGCCAAACTGATACAGCTAGTAAGATGACGTTGAGCCATACCAGCAGCCCTGTCAAGATTGGAAAAGGGCTCTCCGATCCGTTTGCTACCAAACGGGTTTTCAGACAGGGCGACTCCCTTTCATGTGACCTCTTTAATCTGATGTTGGAGAAGATAATAAGAGCTGCAAAACTGAACCGCTCACAGATGCTTCACGATTTGCAGGTTTTTACAGGAAGTCGTTCCACCCACCATAAGGTTTATTAATGGAGAAAACAGCTGTTCCTGCAAATCGTTAATATCAAGAAGCATCTGGAACGCAACTAATGTCAGCATGGAAATCCAACGCAGAATCACTCTTGCCAACAAGTGCTACTTTGAACTGAGTTGGCAATTTAGGAGTAAAGTCCTCTCTTGACGTATGAAAACCACACTCTATAAGTCACTCATCATGCCCGTGCTGGTATATGGCGGACATAGTGCAGTGACATGTCGTTCGAAAGGACTCAGACGCTCCAGCTCTCAAAGTATTCAACTCGGAACCCGCTGGTGGTAGCAGAGGAAGAGGGAGGCCCCACTGCGATGGAAAGATCAGGTGGAGAAGGACTTGGCTTCACTTGGCATATAAATTATAATTTCGTAGTCGGATGTAGCGGAAAATTTTAGTTCTTTAAATTTGATTTTTGCCGAAAAAAATGCAAGGCGGACCCGTGTGCGTTCTATTATGGAAAACGTGTAGGCCTTTTGCCACGCCCATTACAAACTATATATCGTTGGGAAGCTTAATTATAAGATAAGCTATCGAGATAAGCCATTTGCGAAAAGAACAAAAATGGTACGTTGTTTAAAAAATGCAGCAAAAATTTTTATATATATTGAAAATTTTTTCCAATAAAAATGTTACAAAAAATTATAGTTTCCACCCAAAGTCACGGAAAAAGTTCTAATAGGTCAGCAATTTTTGATCCTCTTTCACAAGTGTGACATGAGATAAGAATTTTAAGAAAATTTGCTCGTATAACTCGGCAAGAAACGGCGGTAGAAAAAAATTCTTTTACATATTAGGTCTCAGTAACCATAGCAACAACGTGGTGGAGTTTAAACAAAATGCTGACATAAAATGTTTTTCCTGGTACACTTGGCGAATTTTTCCCCATATGCAGGTAAGCAGCATTCGTATGAAATTAATAATAACAATCAGAGACAATACACATTTGAGTCGACTGCAAAAACCATTCACAGAAAATATTCATACATAATTCAAGGTCTCATCCAAACACACACTAACTAGTTACAACTACATACAAAACTACATACAATATGTGAGCACAATTGTCTATGAATTCGCATGTGAAAAAGAAATTAGGGAAATGGTGTAAAACCCAAATCAGCATCAATTCGTGGAACAACATGTAACCACCAAGCGGTAGAGGTTAAATTTGTATGGTAATGGGCGCTGATGATGGCGACACGTGCGGCTCGATTGAAAGGCAAGCAGGCAGCAAATTTTTGGCACCAATTTGCTATCGCTGCAATGCCAACAATTAACAGACGAGTGGGTTTGTTTCTTTTTTTATTTCACGTTGAATAAAGGGGAGGTGGCTGTAGATTGTAGATGAATGAACAAA
>NW_016176542.1:0-9137 GCF_001687245.7 Rhagoletis zephyria | reverse complement strand
TCGCTACTTCCAATTTTATTCGTTTACCCTTTTGATGTTTGTCAATCTACGGGTCGTAGGAGGATGAGTATATTTGATTAGCATAAAGTCAGCCAGCTGCTTGTGTGCTAACCTGCTATGCGCATGTATGTACGTAAGGGTGGTCCGAAAATGCAAGTAAAAAGATTTAGGTAGGAATTTTAATACTCTTACACCCTAGGATTGTTCAATGGCGAAAAACCTAAATCCATAATTTTATTTTGAAATCACAAAATATTTAGAGGTCGCTCAAAGTTATTCATGTATGTATATACATGAAAAAAAAAATCGTAGAAATAGTACAGAATTTTTTGAAAATCAATACTTTTTGATCGGAAAACTCTGTTTCTCTTNTAATATTAAAAAATGTTTAAATAAACAATTGGCTATTTGTTATGCCAGTTTTCAAGAAATCTGTTCCGTTTCCACGAAAAACTGTTGCTTTACTATACAAAATATGTACATGTAAAAGTTGGAGCGCTTTGAGCGACCTCTAAATATTTTTTGGTTTCAAAATAAAAAAGGCGGTATACTTTTTTCGGTATAGAAAAATTCTAGACGGCAAGTGCATTAAAATTCCGTACTTAATTTTTTTTTGGCCACCCTAATGTATCTACATACATACATATGTAGGTACAATTTACACGACTTATCCTCTTTTTACTTCCACTATTCATAAACCGTAATATTTCCTGAGTTTTTGCTTCTTCTTTTTTCGTTCATCCCATTACTGATTATTCGCTTCTTCTTTCCCCTTTATGACATCGTTAGCACTAATCTACTTAGTGGCTGTCGTTCGAGTGGTGCTTCAGTGTTTGCAATCTTTTACCCCATTTGCCTTATGAAAACACTTTGCGCTTGACAAAATCAATTAAATGATAATCGGTTAAATATTTTGGTTTACCCGTTTAAATTCTTCGACAGTATTGACAATTTCAATGTGATATTTAATGAGTTGAAAGATTAGAAATCATTAAGCCATTAGAAGAATTCCTCAATCGGGTTCAATGCATTTGTGAATACAAGGATAAGGACATATGTCGATTGACACATTTGCATTAATTTGCAGCCAAATGAGAAACAAATTTAAATATTTTAACAATAGGTAAATATGGATCAAACGGTAAAGTTTCTTAAAATTTTTAGATTTGCTTAAGAAAAGCAACTGCTTTATGAAAAGTTTTTCTCTCCAAGGGCGTTCAAAGCGAAAAAACGAGAAAGTGCACAACAGAAGCGCGAGCACTGGAAAGAAACTAGCAAAAATAAAGTTAAAAAGCAACTTTTTAATCCGCGAAAAACGCGTCAATTGTACCGGGATGTGAAAAAGCAAGCTAGCCGAAGGCGCAAAATGAAGTGGGTGGGCTAATTTAGAAATTGCACTAAACTACGTTAAGCGCTTTGTACGCCATTGAATTGCCGCGTGCCGACTGCATACCGCTCAAGTGTTGGCAAAATGCAAAAAAAAAGCGTAAAAGAAAAAAAATTAAAAAAAGTTTTCGAAAATTAGAAACAGCAGCAGCAGTGTTAGGTAGGCAAGCAGCTGAAAAGTTCAAAAAGTAAAAGTTTGCAAGTTGAAGAGTGGCAAAAAAAGTGACAACAATAACAGCTAAACAAATAAATCAGTGCCACGACAGTCAGAGGAAAACAGTAAAATATGAAAATAAACAACTCTCCATTGAAAGCTGTGGGCAAAGTTGAAAATGTTTCGTTGCAGAAAACTTGGTGTATTAAGTGGTTTTAGTGGTGTTGGTGTCTCAGCTGCTGGCGGTTGGCGGCTGGTTTAGGCTAAATTCATATTTCATGCACACGCATGTCAGCCACTCTGCGGCATTGAATGCTGCAGTCGATACCACGGGCAGAAGTGAAGTATTTTCGTTGTTGTTTACGCACAGGGCAGGAGGCTCAGCGTAGCTCACGTGCCAGTTTCGTGTCGCTGGTTGCCGGTTTAGACATTTTGACGCTCGCGTGTGCTGGTGCTATTTATGCCCATGGCACTGTGACGGAAATCGAATACTGCTTTTGGCATTCGAATCGTTTTGCGAATGACGCTCGCAACCGATGAGAGTGGCCAATGGCGGGTAGAATGTTGAAACTTTTTTCCTTAACGCCATACATAAGCCGCCAGAAAATGGTTAGGGATTCAAAATAAGGTCGCTTGCTTAGTTAAATATTTAAGTTTGCAAAATGCGATGAATAAAACCGTTATTAAACTTAAGAGTTTTGGAACGCATTAGGGTGTTATGGCTTTATCATAGACGAAAGGAATCCTAGCTTACCGTTAAGTTTATTTGCTTAACCTTAACAAATTTCACTCGTAAAATTTTACTCAAATGACTGACTTCTAACTGTCCCGCAGTACGCAAAATGAACTTTTTTTTTGCCAAAATATAACATATTGAGAACGAGAACATATGGCGAAATAAATGTAGCGGTATTTTAAAAAGGACAATTGCGGAAAAATAGACCCGTTGGATAAAAAAATTACATTGGCCTTTGAAAAGACATTCTTCTGAAAACAATACGAAATTAACTTTTTAAAAAGTTTTACATACAAATTTTTGCTGTTATTGCATCATACAATTCAGTTCCTTGGTCGCAATAGCCGAAAAAAACATTTTAAAATCCTTTTTTCAAGTTAATTTCATGCTGTTTTAGGTAAAAAAGGAAAAAATAAATATTCAAAAATTTTCCTTTTCTAAGGTCGGTTTTGAGGTCAAGGCATTTTTCTATGACCCTCAAAAGTAAATATTTTTGATTTTTTGCATTTTAGCGCAAAATTGTCGTAAGAGTCGTTTTTTTCGAAATTCAGCAAGTGGTAACGAGCTAATCTGCTCTTTTTCTCAGTTTGGTGAATGCCTAGGTATAGTGTTACAAGCACCTAAATACTAANCTGTTTCTTGAGCTAATCTGCTCTTTTGCTCAGTTTGGTGAATGCCTAGGTATAGTGTTACAAGCACCTAAATACTAAAACCTCTCCACAAACCACTCTCCTCGTGGACCTGCTATTCAAGGTACTATTTCTCCCGGTTGGTTTGCCCAAAATTTCTTACGTATTTTGATGGCTATCTAGACGTCAACTCGTCTTAAATCAACATGAGCGCACATCTTCTATCTATCAGTTCTCACTTGAGGCTAACATATTATCTAGTAAGTCGTTGTCCGGTGGTATGTTTCATGTCTCAGTTGCGTAGCGAAGGCAAGAGAATATTACGTGATCTGCGTTTTCTCTTATTCCTATGCACTTCGAATAGAACGGGCAGTCGTTATGCCAAAATCTATTAAGATACTCCCTATAAAGACTGTGACCCAAGAGAAACTGGGTTAGATGAAAACTAGACCCTGCGTGAGACCTATTCAATTGAATTTTTCAACGTTGGGGATGAGCTTGTGGATTTACCGCCCTCTGTCTGAGTCGTCCCATCGTTTCTTCCAGATCTCCATAGAACGACGCCTTTCTTCTCGGACAGGCGATTATATATTATTTTCATCTCTTATGCGAGAACGTCTACTGGTTCCAGCGATTACAATAAATCTTATCGTTTATACGACTTTATTGCTGCTTATTAC
Source organism: Rhagoletis zephyria (assembly GCF_001687245.7). Lineage (NCBI taxonomy): Eukaryota > Metazoa > Arthropoda > Insecta > Diptera > Tephritidae > Rhagoletis > Rhagoletis zephyria. The sequence continues at coordinate 5,552 of NW_016176542.1, read as the reverse complement.
ATCTGTATCTTTTGTGATCCGCTAGCCTTACTCTCAATCGCCTTGGTACATTTCGCTACAACCACCACGGCGATATCGTCTGCGAATCCAATAATCTTCGTACGTGGGGTCATATCGATCCGAAGGATGAAGTCATACAACATGAGTCAACGCTTGTTTTGCAGTGTTTGTTGTAACTGATCCAAAGTGAGCCATAGTAATGTTTTGTGAACCAACTGAGCCCATTGAGCTACTGGATGAGCATCCCAAAGATTCCACAAATCTTGAAAAGTAGGAAAAACGCTCTTTTGTAAAAGTTTGTGCCTGACTCCATGATAATTTCGCGCAGTGGTCGATCACATGGAATTGAAAAAAATTTCAATACGTTTTTCGGTTCTTGCGACTATGGAAATCGATTCCTTGTCGCAGGAGTATGTACGTGTTTAGAACTTTTTAAAAAGTTCATTTCATATTGTTTTCAGGTAAGAAATAAGAAAACTTTTTTAAGCCAACGGGACTATTTTTCTCTACCTAAGTCTGTTCTCCGTCCCGATAAATGTACATTAGACTGCATCACCAATAAAAGTTGCGGTTTTTCCGCCTGGACAACAAAATATTTCGGAAAAATCTTAGGATTTACCTAAGCTGGAGCGACTTGAAAATACCTCCAAAAATGGAGCTTTTTATGGATAAAAATAGTATCTTAAAGAGCCTTTAGAAAAAAATCGCCTCAGATGACAAAATAGATTAACTTTAAAACATCTGCATAAAAATATTTAAAAATCGTTTCAACGGAATCGTAAAAATGAGATGAGATGACTGATTTACGAAAAATTTGTTTTTGAGCCAAAACTATTCTTGTGGGATCTCAGTAGAAAGGTACTTTCCCACTCTTCTTATTTCTATGTAAAAAAAACCATTCAAGTCCCAATTTTTTTTCAAATACAAAGATATCTTAACTCAACTCGGAATGACGCTCGTTCATCCTACTTTTCCCTTCCATCCTTTGAATAAGTTTATTAGCAAAGAAATAGCAAGTCTAAATCGGAATAGTTTTGGTTCAGTTATTCAAGTTTTTCTTATACCGATCTTTGAAAGAAGTTAAAAAAACAGCATCAAAAATCTCATGATTACGAATTCCGTTGAAAATTTGTTTATTTATGTTTTTTAATATTTTTATGCAAATTTTTTTAAGCTTAAACCGTTTTGTCGCTTGAGGGGATTGTTTTCAAAAAAATCTTTAATGAACTATTAATTTATTCATAAAAAACTCCATTTTTAGAGGGATTTTCAAATTCCTCCAGCTTACCTAAATTTTAATATTTTTACGAAATATTTTGGTGAAAGTCTTAAAATATAATAGATTTTTTAATTCATATGGGAACACAGTATCGATATTTTTTGTATGGGCAGTGATGCACATCCATGATTTTTTCGCAAAAAAAACTGTGACTCGCTAAGCTCATAATTATCGATTCAAATTTTTGTTAAAGCTATTATTATTTAATTTAAGTAATACCAAAAATTGTGTTTTTTTTTGTAGCTAAATCTTTGAAGTGTACTCTGCGTAAGAATTAGGAAATGTTATTCTTTTAATCTTTGTAAAAGTATTTACATATATATGTATGTACGCAAGCACACATAGTTCTCAACTTTTAAAAGGCCATTACAGAAAGCTCCACCCGTATACTATCCTTTTAAAGCGACTTTTAATAGCGCGTATTTATGTATGTATATTCATAGGAATGCTCATTAATATCAGTAAATCTCTCTGTTTGACTTCAGTCCTCGGTCCGCTGAAAAAGTCACTTGCTTAACCGCTTCCGTCTCGCAGGCTAATAAAAACTCAACTGTTGCCATTTCATGCTTCTGTCGGTTTTTGTATTTCTTTGCACTTTTGTACGAAGATTTATGTGCCGCCGGCCTATTGTTGGGTGAATTTAACGGAATAATAAATAAACGATTTTTATTAATGCCACGCTTGTCGTTTTAATAATTGCTTAGCAGCAAATTTTGGTCACTTCTTAATGTGCGTGACTTACGTTCACAAAGAAATAAAACTGATTCTGACAAGTTCAAGTAATTAATGAAATTTGGTAAAATTTCGGCAGGAAATGGTCTTCTAGGTACATACGTGCTTTACTTAAATAGGTAAATTTTTTAAAATCAACAACCGAATTTATTTAATATATATCTGAACGTGTGGGCATTTCGATCAATTTCGAAGAGCAAGGGTGAACATTTTATAAGAATATAAGACGATTCTACCTAAAAGCTAAATAGATGAACTAATCGAGACTTTCATTATTGCCAGCTGAGGCGCTCTTGTGACTGCTCAAGCCTTGTAACATTCTTTAAGGACGGAAGAGAGCCTTTCAGGTGGATATGTTAGGAACTTAACAAAGCAGGCTTGGTGCATCTTCTGCAAAAGCATAGTTGATTTTTCGTTATGTTTAAGTCCAAAACTAAGAAAGCTTAAAGTCATTCATCTTTCCATTTCTCTTTCCATTCTTTTGCCGTTCCTCTTTCTTCAAGTCATGTTCCCGTCGATATTTCACGGAAGGGGCGGAAAAAAGGACAATGAGAATTTTACAATGCCACCCTGCCCCAAAAGAGGCCTAGACTTTGCGTTTGCCGAACCATCTTTAGTGAACTAATGGATTTGCGTCGCCTCACTTTGACGATAAACTATTTATTTCCACCACTTGAAGGCAGAGAAATCAGAAGAAAAGACCTTGGAGATATCATTCCGTTGCCTAGTTCTAATCCTCGCTAGTTGCATTGGACGTGGGCATAACCGTTGGGAGAGTGGTAAGCGTGACGTTAGTACCAAAACTGACAAAAGTGACCGCATCTCTCCCAGAGATTCCAGGTGAATCAGTTTCTCTTCGTTTCAGCTTAGAACCCTAGCGTGAAAGCGATAGAGGAAGCATTCATAAGTAAAGAGTTGAATGTGGGTTCCTCCCTTGACATCTAGGATACTTTTAACAATATCCTTCCGTGGGAAATTGTCTGATCTTTTATTCCGCACAGCTCTAGGGCAAAACTGTTGCGACGGAGTGAGTCAATGCTATCACCCGGAATGTAGTAAACAGTTTAGCGCCACAGGGTGGTTGTTGTTCACTTACCTCTGCTTTGGGTTTTAAACGTGAATGACCTGCTAGAAGAGTTGGTGAGTAGACGCTGTCTAATAATTGCCTGCACGGATGGTAATCTAGGAGTACATGAACTTGGTAGCTAAATAGTCAGCGATTTGTGAACAGGCTGTAAATCTTTGTACAAACGGAACTCGTCCTGTTCCCTTAAAATGATAAGATACACCATAACACTTGACCCCGAACCAAAAGCATTCGTCTATTACTTTCTAATTGAGTCAAGCACGGGGGCTTGATATTAGGCAACTAATATTGGTGTCTCCTTGCTCCTGCAGAACAGCGTCGTGGATAATTATTAATAAAAATCAGTCAATGACTTTTACTTTTAAAAGTTATCAATTTAAATCAGTCACTGACATTTATTTTTTTAAATTATACATATAAAAGTCATTTGTATAAGTCGTAGTCAACTTTTGTTCTCCAACACCTTCTTAGCTGTGAGAAATGATAATGACTTTTATACGTATGACTTAAAAAATAAAAGAAGTTTTCGACAGCTGTTATTTAAGACATATAAAAATAAAATTCAAAAATAACTGTTATTTGCAGATTTTTAAGATACAAATCCAAAATAATTGTTGGTTTGATTATTTAAATAAAAATCCAAAATAATTGTTACTTTTTATAATTTTACAGAAAAAATTTCTTTTCAAATTTGATTCCAGGCGAAAGAACAAATCGATTGGTATGTACCAATTAGTTGTAGAACATTTCTTTCATAGTGAATTTTTCAGTGACAGTTTTTATCAATAACTGTTATGTTCGGCCCCTGATTTTTGGTCGCACATACTACCATGCGCATGCATGCGTGCTACTGCGGTTGACGCGGGTGTGGATAGGTTAATTTAACCTAACTTAGCTTTTTCCATTTTCTCATTGAAATTAGCAAAATTTCTTTAACATTTACAAAATTTTTCACTTAAATTTACATTAACTGCTGCTCCAATTACCAAATTATTCGGTCAGCTCAACCACATTGTACCCGCACTCAAAATGTCAACGAGCTGCACAAATTTTCCATTATCCTCCCACTGAAAACCATTCCAACTTTGTCGACGGGAATGAAATTTGTATACTCATATTTTGTGCGAAAGCCAAATTCATGCAGTTGGTTGAACTTTTGGCTAAATTAAAACTCCGCCATGGCGAAACTTTTGTTTAACTCTAATGAATTTTCCGACAAATGACAAACAGTGCATAGCAAAAGTGCACGGACGGGCGACATGAAGAGGGAGTCGCAATATGGCATGATGATGTACATACGTACTATGTGCTGAAGTGAGTCACCAAAGTTGAAAGATTTCTGGGCGATGAGAGGTGCGGGCGAGGACACTCGATTTTATGTTTATTTAAAGATGTTTGTATGTACTTTCACAAAATTCACTGGTCTGGTGGTCTGAGTGTTCGTAGCAATCTCGCATTTTCATTTCAAAAATTTGAATTTTGTTTTCGTTTTGCTTTTTTTTTTTTGTTGGAGTGCGTTTGTTGGCACAAACCATTTATTGCAAACGATACAAAAGTGATACACAAACACAGTAAAGCTACATATGCGTGCCTGGCTCATTTAAATGGCAAAATGCATGCACATACTCCCCCTTCAAGATATATCCACATCCACATCCACACACACACGTCTGTGCAAATATACCCTTGCACTTTTCAAATTCATTTAATTGCCACTCTCAGTCCAACAATCGTTCGTCATCCCCACTTTAGCCACCAGAGTTTTCATCAATTCCGTTTATAAATTTGTTTACATATCAGTATATGTACATACACAGGCGGCAAAAATAATAGACTTGTCGTACTTTTAAGGATTTTGGCAAAATTTCTTTAGTATATTTTAAGATTAATATTTTTTTATAAAAACCTAGGTACTTATGCAACAAACATCATATAAACCCGCTTTTCAAACTTTGAACACAAATTGTAAAAATCCGACAAATTTTTAAACTTTTTATTCATGTAATATAAATCCCCTTTTCAAACTTTATACAAAAATTATAAAAATTCGATAAATATTCACCCAAATTTTTAAACTTTTTTATTCAAAATTTTTAGAAACATTTTTGGTTTGCATTTTTGTAGCCCATTCAAATTTATTACAATAAAGTGCAAGTTTTAATTCGCTACCAAATACCGCTGATTTTTAAAATTTTTTTTTTGCTGGCGGTGTCCCGCATTTTTTCCCATACAAAGTGTGCTCGACAATTTTTTTTTATATGGAAGAGAATGCCTAGCATCGTCAATAAAAAAAATTATCAAAAATCAACGGTATTTTGTAGCCACTTGAAACTAGCTTTTTATTATACTAAAATTGATTGGGCTACAAAACTGCATATTAAAAATTTTTCTAAAAATTCTTAATAAAAAAGTTTAAAAATTTGGTGAAAATTTGTCGAATTTTTATAATTTTTG
>NW_016176540.1:0-9140 GCF_001687245.7 Rhagoletis zephyria | reverse complement strand
TTTTTTTTTGGATCGGGCCACCCATTTGGACGGAATAGCCCGAAATAGTGGTGAGCGGTACTAAACCCCACCCAAAATTCGCCTTGAAATTAACCAAAATTAAGCAAAGAACACGTATCTTATTGGGTACAAAGAAAAATAAAATAATAACTGTTCGGCTCATGTTTGTATTAACCGATTCAAAATACGCGCTTGAATTTCAAAACACGACATTGCTGTCGAATCTTATAATATAACAGTGCTTTGCGAACGCATTGNGCCAGCAAGAATCGTCCAACACAATTCGCAGTGCAGGAAAATACTTGAATTCGGAGTAAAATTGCAAATAAAAAATAAGTTTGGAATAAACGTGTTTATTTTTTATGCAATAAAAAATATCAGGTGCATTATTTAAACAGAATATATTCGAACTCGATATAAATACGAGCAATCACAATGGTATTATCCGAAAATGAAAAGGTGAGTGATATCCGGACATGACAGCATGCGCCGGATTTAACAAGGCACGATATAATAAATTGTTTTTTTCTTTACCTGGTATCTTGTTAATTGACGCGGCTATGAATGGATGTGTTAAATACTGTATAAATTGTCCCATCGCTTAGTCACGTAATAGGCAAGTGCATTGCATTTGATAAGATATTGCCTCATGCCACGCCGCCTACAGATCTAATTGGAAATAAGATCTCATGCACCAGTTAGATAGTTCTGTGTGTGTGGAATGTACATATGCCCATACGCATGTTTATGACCTTAGTTGGCCTATATGTAGCAGTATGTACTTCAGATACAATTACCGAAGGATTATCTACCTTAACATTTTCTTCCACAATAAAGTGCCTAGTATATACTATGAAAGAATGTCACATAGTGGGCAAAGTATCAATAACTCAAAAGGGAATATGCATATCTGTGTTCGTATGTCGGGAAGCTGGCTTTAGTATAATGCAACATTCCTTTTATTATTTAGACGGCAAGGATTTCTTGCTCGTTTATTTGTCAAAAGTTCTTCAACCTCTCGGCGCCAGAAAGTCATTCGCAATCGTATGCTGCGGATGTCGCATATTAAAGCGAGCCTTTCGACATAAGCACAACTTCGCTCCGGCTACTGCAGCAGGTTGAACTCCTACTTGAGTAGGTTGAATGAGGATGTGCCGAATGAGTGTCCGGCATGCGGAGAGACCCCACATGACTCGAAACATCTCTTCGCATGCCCGGAAAACCCGACAACCCTAACGGCCTTGTCCCTGTGGACAAACCCCACAGAAGCTGCACGCTTCCTAGGGTTGCCGTTAGTGGAACTTGACGACAACGACTGAGATACCAACCGTCCTGGGCGGGGTTGTTGTAGCCGCTACAACAACAACAACAACATAAGCTACTGTTCCATATGAACACGGATATGTATGTAGGTAAAATCATTTTATCGTTTTGTGTTCATACAGATACTAAAGTTTAAATTAATGCATATAAATATGAAAAATTCGTGTCAGTAGTCATTTGAAAGGCATTTACAAGGCATTTACAATTACCATTTCTAATCATTTAATATTTCCAGTTTAGAACATTAAGGTATTCCTGGAAAATATGTGATTCTATATTAGCCATAGTAAACCTCACAGGGCCTTTGTCACTTGCCAGCTTCTTCTTCCGTCTCTGTGAGTTTGAGCCCAAAGAACCGTGCTGCAATTATAGATGCAGATCATAAGGCTTCTGACATCATGAACATAGAGTTAAAGGAGTACGCGATGAGCTGGATAGTGCTTAAGGCATTTCTTTGCTCTTTTAATAAGAACAACCTTGTTTCTCGTTTTTTTTTTACAATTGGAGGGGGAGTGCCGTTAAAGAAGATGCTATGAACCGCCTCTTCCAACATTAGCTGTCAAAATGTGGGCGCCATGGACTTCCACGTTAAGATTTAGCCTGATATTAGCCATGTGGTGAAAACTTTGGAAATGTACATACATACATATGTGCATATATCGCCGGCGAATCTTCACAGTGACCCAGTACAAAGATAGACGGTTCTGCATTACCTCGTCACCATATCATAGGTTTTGTTGTGATGGTCCGTGACTGATATGTAACCATTGCCTAAAATTATTTATATATGTTGAGACGGCATTTTAATTATAAATTTGCAGTTACCTTTGTAGCTTCGTAATTTTTCTTTAGAAACCTGGGCATTTGTTTAACTTGCGTTGGCAGACATTTAAAATGTAAAAATAAGCCAGAATTTGTATAGTTATAAACATTTATTGTAGTCGCTATCTTTCCATAATATACACCCTGTTGATTTATCAGTCGATTACTGGTAAAGAGAAAATAATAAAAAAATATTTTGGTCACAAAGTTTCTCAAAGAGCACAAAGAGTGGCATGACTCACGTGTACATATGTATATATATGCTCTTTTTGATCTCCAAGAGTGTGCTTTGACTTCTTCTCAATACACTTCCTCTTCATCCTCATGCAATACCCATTTACTTAAGTCCATCAACGCTGGTTCTTACCTTCCATGGAGTGCCAAAGGAAGTCTCCGCTGAAGCAGCCTTCGCTTTCTTTTTTTCCCGTTACTTTGTTCCCCGATTCCAGTGTGTGTGAATCATATGGGTCGAAACAATTTCTTTGTACGAGTATACTGCACGTCCAGCGTGTGTTTGTTTTTCTTTTGTACGAGTTGCTTCGCTTGACCATCCGTTTGCTATGAGAGTACGTCGCACTTTGGACGTATGAACGTAAAGAAAAGATCTAAAAGAATTGGTGCTAAAAGAACAGTACCAAGTAAAGAGTATTATAAAGATCCGAAAAATAAAATTACAAACAAGTTTAGGAGAGCGGGTATTATTAGGGGCAGTGGCGTGTAGAGTGTAATGTATAAATTGAGTAATAGTATGCAGGCATGTGTATACATAATATGAATGTGTAGATATGTACTCATATACATACATACATATTGCAGCGCAGCAGTACATATAATGTGTGTAATATTTATTAAAATAAATATTATTAATAGCATAAGAGAAAAACCGTATCTGATAGAATACAGTTAACCGCCCAGACTTTCAATTCCTTCATCACACAGATTTTCGACTCTGCCTAGTATGATTACGGTTTTAGTTTACTTAACTTGTTTTAGTACATACATACTTAGTTGACGTTATAACTATGTACATATACATATTGTGTACACATACGCACATACTATGTGCATATGCATCGTGCTTTGATTGACTTAATTAGTATTGCTGTTAAGCAAACTTTTTAATATACATATATACATAAATATGTATGTACATATGTAAGGATATACATACATACAGCCATACATACCCTGCAAACCAAAGTTCCCGAAATCGTTAGGAGTATCTCATTTCTGTAACGATTTTTTTTACGAATATTCAAAGAAAATTATATGAAGGGGTTGACACAAACTCGTAAAAAAAAATCTCTACACGAAAAATAAAGAAAATTCTGGAAAAATTCTGCAAGATATTCTTCACATAGCAGCATTACCCTGCAAACCGAAGTTCACGAAATCTTAAGGAAATNAGGTGCTTTGATTGGCTTAATTAGTATTGCTGTTAAGCAAACTTTTTAATATATACATAAATATGTATGTACATATGTAAGGATATACATACATACAGACATTCATACCCTGCAAACCAAAGTTCCCGAAATCGTTAGGAGTATCTCATTTCTGTAACGATTTTTTTTACGAATATTCAAAGAAAATTATAGGAAGGGGTTGACACGAACTCGTAAAGAAATTTCTGTACGAAAAATAAAGAAAATTCTGAACGATATTCTTCATATAGCACCATTATTTTCGTTGCTTCACAGATTTTCTTCCGAAATTTCGTAAAAGAATGGAAGTGTGCGTAATTTATTTCATTTTAGAAAATTCNACACGAACTCGTAAAGAAATTTCTGTACGAAAAATAAAGAAAATTCTGGAAAAATTCTGAAAGATATTCTTCATATAGCACCATTATTTTCGTTGCTTCACAGATATTCTTCCGAAATTTCGTAAAAGAATNTATAAATATTTATCAAACTGTTAAAAACCTTTACATATGTATGTTTCCCGGGTTCCTTTATCAACAGTAGGAAATTCTTAAAGGAATTTTTTTCATTCCTCTGATATTAAAAAAGGTTCTAGAGTAAAATTCAGTACTCATTCCTTCCACTTCATTCAATATACAAACATATTTTCTACTTATTTTCCCTATTAGCAGGTTTGGCTGGAGTTTGTGTTGAATTTGCGATCCTTTCTAGCATCGCTTTAGTAACGTAGAACCGATCACCGAAGGATCGAAAAATACTTNAATGGTTTGCAGGGTATATAAATATTTATCAAACTGTTAAAAACCTTTACATATGTTTCCCGGGTTCCTTTATCAACAGTTAGAAATTCTTAAAGGAATTTTTTTCATTCCTCTGATATTAAAAAAGGTTCTAGAATAAAATTCAGTACTCATTCCTTCCACTTCATTCAATGTACAAACATATTTACTACTTATTTTCCCTATTAGCAGGTTTGGCTGGAGTTTGTGTAGAATTTGCGATCCTTTCTGGCATCGCTTTAGTAACGTAGAACCGATCACCGAAGGATCGAAAAATACTTTGTATACTCACAAAGCGCCTGATCTGTATTTACATACATACCCATACTCGCTCCAAATCGAAAGCTAAACGATCGTATACTCTTTATAAGAACGTCACCGAGGAATATAGGTACATAAAAATATCTCGTTCCAATTTTGGATTGGACTACTGTGCATCGTTTTGGCAGCCAAATATGTACATACATACATATGTATTTATGAAGACATGCAGTCAGTAAGACGATATCGCCGCAAAATCGAGAACAAAAAATATCATTCAAATCGCGTTGCGATCTCTGGAGCTTAGCTTTCTGATATTTGACTACCTNGTCAGTAAGACGATATCGCCGCAAAATCGAGAACAAAAAATATACAAATCGCGTTGCGATCTCTGGAGCTTAGCTTTCTGATATTTGACTACCTGACTGTTTGCCAGCTAGCTTGCTCTATTGTCCGACTGAACTCTCCCTCTCTATGCATAGATATGTATTCCCTCCCTGCCTATCCAGCAGTCTACGTTCAGGCAGGTTTGGCTCTTCGTGCTATATACTTATGTATATAATATACATATAAACTTCATATATGTAAGTACATTTGTATGGTATTTGACTGCTTGCTCATTGTTTAGTTGCCGTCGCGCCGGCCCGTTTTAATCACTTTACTCTGCGCTCACTGCGCATACAGTACTCGGTGTTCACTGTTCGTTGTCGTTGGAAGAAAAACACTTTTTCGAAAGCATCAAGTTTGCCTTGTATTTATGTGTTCAAATGTGAAAAAAATTATTAAAAAATCTTCTATTGGACTTTTAATTAAAAATTTCGTTTCACTTCAGTTTGTTTCGTTCACAAAAATTTTCTCTCAAAACAAAAAATAAAACCACTTGATTTGGAAATTGCAAAAACCCCGATTAAATAAAATTCGTGAAAGCCAAGAACCGATTTCGCAGCCGAATTGCTATTGCAAAGCATAAAAAGGAAAACACAACAACAACAAAAAATACAGCGATATTATATTTATACGTTACCAAAAGAAAAAATAGAACACTGCTGTCGCACAACTCAGTGAAGAGCCACGCGAGGCCATCGAAGTAGTTAAGCAGCAATATCAGCAACGCCTGTCACAAAAAATACAATATAGTAGTGGACCGCCGATATACAAAGTATACTGAAGCATCTGCTGCTTATAAGCCAGCCAGTGATCGAGTAATAAATCTTGCTACACGCCAATACTAAGTAAAAAGGCCAGTGAAACCAATTACAGCTAGAAAGCAGAAGCACAAGAGACACAGTCTCAGCTCCGATCGGAAGCTGAGAAGTAGAATTGTTGGAGTGAGCTCTGCTGGTGGTGAGACTTTGCGATTTGCGTCTCTCGGCCTGCAACAAAAGACAACAACTGTTTCTTGCTTTTGCAATCACTTACAGTATTCGCGAATCGTTCAGCACACTTTCGCTTTTAGCAGCTACTTCAGGCATTTGTCATACACCGCCCCTCCCTCAAGTTAAAAAAGACCCAACAAAAAGTTGTTTGCTACTGTGCATTTGATTGATTGATATTCGTGGCATGATGTTTCAGAGCGACTTTCATAGGAAGAAAAATTTCGCAAATCCTAATTTGTTCAATGTAATTAAATTATTTTTCCCTTTTTTGTTTTAGTTAAAAATTGCAAATAAATTTTAACTTCAAGCTTTGTTATGTTATTTGCAGAATTCCACAACTGCGGAGAACGCTGCGCCTGTTGCTCAGCCAACACCCGCTAGTGGTCGTCCAGATGCGAAGGAGGAAAACAAAGAGCAAGAAGAAGTGCGTACGGAACACCTCTTCAAACACCCTCTGCAAAATACCTGGACTTTGTGGTACTTGGAAAATGATCGCTCGAAGTCATGGGAAGACATGCAAAACGAAATCACCAGCTTCGATACAGTTGAAGACTTTTGGAGGTGAGTAATGCCATTTAAATACAATGCAAGATAGATACATTTCTTTATTTAGTTATAATTTTTATATTGTGTTATAATTTCAAAGTAACCACTATATCATACAAATTTTAAGTTGTATAACAACTAAAAGTATTGCCGGGTGAAACTCATTTGCAATTAGGTATACTTTAGCTTAATTAGCTGCAACGAGGACACTGCGATTGACCATTTAATCTGTTAACAATGGCGCTTGAAACATTCTGAATGCTTGGTTAAGTTACTTCACCTATTAGTTCAAGAACAGCAATCGACCTCCGTTAAGTGTTAATCATGGAAATCATGTGTTATTACCGCTTTTTTTTACATTCTTAAAATTGGCTTATTTGTTGCCAATTTCTTTGACATACATAGTATTTAAATTTTGTTAAATAATAAACCATTGGGGAACTTTTTCGACTTTCTTCACCAAACCTAAGCAACTTGCCTCATTTGCAAATCATCTTATAAATAAAAATTCTAAATTCAAATAAATTGCTGGCCAAATATCACCACGAGCAAAATATACAAAAGAAAAGTAATGGATGTTTCCCGGCACCTTAGTCTCTAATCCTGTTAATGCCCTCATCATAGTCGCATTTTATAGAACTTATCGCTATAGGAAACTTGACGTTGCCCCGTATTAAATATCTTATGTCTCATACTTAACCCAATCCCAAAGTCCGAATAAATAAATCTACAAATTACTAAATTAAATAAACATCTTTCTTTAATTTTCAGTCTCTACAATCACATCAAACCTCCATCTGATATCAAAATAGGCAGCGATTACTCTTTATTTAAGAAAGGCATCAGGTATACAGCGTCTGATTTTATATAAAACTACATGTGCAAACATTTATTTCGTTTTTCAGACCAATGTGGGAGGATGCGGGCAACAAACAAGGTGGCCGCTGGGTTATTACACTGAATAAGAGTTCTAAGGCAGATTTGGATAATTTGTGGCTTGATGTTGTAAGTGCATATTGTAGTTTATGCAATCGATAATATCGTATACTACATACACTACTTCATTTTTAGTTGCTTTGCTTAATTGGTGAAGCGTTTGACCATTCAGATGAGATTTGCGGCGCTGTTGTAAACATACGTGGCAAGAATAATAAAATTTGTAAGCTTAACTATTTCTCATTACGAACCTCTGATATATTTATTGTAATTTTTATTTTAACCATATTTAGCTATTTGGACAGCTAATGGCAATAACGAAGAAGCTGCATTGGAAATTGGGAATAAACTGAGAGAAGCCTTGCGTTTGGGCCGTCAAAATTTGCAATATCAGCTACATAAGGACACAATGGTTAAACAGGGTTCGAGTGTAAAATCAATTTATACTCTCTAAAAACTACATACGTTTACTACCCCTCACACATCCATATACATGAACGCTGAAAACCCGTTAGTTAATCGAGTCAAGAAAATATTTAGTATACTAATCGTGCGAATCAATAACAATTAATTTAAAGAATCGAAGAACTACAAAGGAAAATTACACAACTAAAATCCACACAACCAAGCCAAGCCAACCATTGCAAGTAGTCATCGACGTTGCTTATTCAGATATTGAATCGCAGAGTTGGCGCTTCAAAAACCTATTTCATGGTAGCTGAATATGCAAGGAGTTAACGGAATTAAAACCCGCACACCATAAACAAACACCCAAATAATACACCAACACAAATTATACAAGAAAACTTTGTTAAATGAAGATACAAATTTGTTTTACTATAGGAGAGATGGAAGCAGTGGTAGACACAAATGCAAATACAACGCCTATTCCAGGCAAATTAGTGACGATGAAATCTAAAACGCTATTATAAAATTGAAGGAAAATATATTTAATATTGATGATAGGGAGAAGCGATGAAACTGCAAAGCAGGTCTTTCAGCCACAATTATAATCGTAGATATGCATAAAAGCCAAAGGAGCTTGCTTTAAAAACTTGAAGCTTTTCGGGACTGACTGCTTTCATTGTCACTATTTGCTGGGTATGACTTAGTTCGCTTACAATTGTAGTCGTTATCCAATCCTATGCGTGTTTTAATGTAAACGAATATGGAATTAAATCTAATAAATTTAATAAAACATAATTTATGCAAGTTTATTAAATGGATATTTTTGCACCAAACGAAATATTTATATCTTTTAGTTGCGGAGCCCACGGTGGTTAATCGGGATCTACTCGAGCGCTGTGGGGACCTATTGGATTTTGAAGATTAAGGGCCGGTTGGTCAATGTCTGATTAACACAAATCGGAGGGAGAAGTTCCGGTTAAATACAAAGCCTGCTTTATCGATACTGATGTACTGGTGATAACCAGAAATTGAACAACCGGCCCTAAATGAATGAAAGAAAAGGTACGTGATGTATTCTTTCAGCGGTGGTTGATCTACAGACGTTCAAAATTGTATAAACAGTCCCATCGAAATACTCTGTTGTATGTGCGTGGGAGTACACAATTTACTCAAGCGCGTCATGTATTCACAAGGGATGTTAAGAAAGCCCGAATGAAGCTTCCATTCAATAATCTGACGATTCAGATGTGACGCAACCCGACACA
>NW_016176539.1:0-9140 GCF_001687245.7 Rhagoletis zephyria | reverse complement strand
TCCTTAATGCAATCCGGAGATGCGTGAGTAGAGGTACCCCGCAAGGGGGTGCTTTCGCCGTTTCTGTGAGTTGTTGTGTGTCAACGAATTGTTAGTGGTTCTAAAGCCAGGTGTGAACCCTAGCAAAACGAAGCTTGTTCTTTTTACCAAGAGGTATAAGTTCCCTCAATGGGTGGTCTTCTTTTAGGGCTCTCTAACGGGGTGAAGTATCTGGGCTTTATCATTGACAGCAAACTTTCCTGCAAGCCCAACGTAGAGGTAAGGCTACAGTAGCCCTATATTGCTTTAGGAGCGCTATTTGAAAGCGCTGGGGTTTCTCGCCGAGAGTGGTTCATTGGCTTTATGAAAATATAATTGAACCGAATTTATTTTGTAAGGGTACTCGTTTGGTGAAACGCACTAGACAAGGCCTTAATCGCCAAGCAGCGGATAGAAGGGCAACGAGCTGCCTCAATTGGGATCATTGGGGCACTTCTAACAACTAATCTGACGCTAAATGCTACATTAAATGCTGCGCCTATAGAATAAGCAGGCAGAGCTGCCGCTGCGCTCGCCGCAGTATGGCTAAGTGTGCTGGGCTTTAAGTTCGCCTCGAGCTATGGGCACGCCAGTACTCTTAAAAGCTTCGAGCTCCTAGCGACTCAAACAGATCACGGCATGTCGCTTGTGGGTCCGAAGGGATCTTTCACAAGATTACATCGAAAAAGTACTGGCAAGGGCGCAGCGTCTGTATTTACGGACGGATCGCAGCTGAATAATAAAGTAGGTGGAGGTGTATTCTGCTGCGAAGAAGCAGAGGTAGCCAATACAGAAGGCTTTGGATTGGCTGCTCTCTAGATTAACATCTTCAAAGCTCTTGGGTCTTTGATGGTTCGTTCGAAAAGGGTGAGAGATTGTTTGACTTCGTTATCGACCGACCAGTCAACCAGTTAAATAAATTTTGGAATTAATCATAACTTTGAAATTATAAAGTCTTAAAAAAACATGACGTCAGAGAAATGCCCATTTATATGCAGTTAATTATATGTAATATGAGGTAGACTTTTATAAAAACATTTAAATTTTGAATAAACAAGTTATGAACTTCTTTCAACCAGAAAATAAAATTCTTGACTTAACAATTTTTTGCATCGAGCTTTTTCCGACATACTCTAAATTACTTTATCAAATGTGTACACGCTAAAGTATTATTAAACGCATATAAATTTAATATTTCGAAAACCTGAATCTATGTTTTGATTAAGTTTATGTTTATGATATATGTACATACATATCTACATAAAAAGTAGTCGAGATATTTGTAGAAACCTTATAAATGGTCGGATTTGGTTAATATTCAGAAAGCTTGTTTTAAAAAGATTTATTGCTATTAACTTTTTTTTTTTTTAAATCGCAGAAGTAAAAATAAAACAAATCAATTGATACGGAAATAAGTTTTTATCTTTAACCAAGATTCAAGACGATTTTCAAAAACGAAAATGCTTCCATAACTTTTTAATATTGCCATAAAAACCTTTTTATTAATTTACAATAATTTCCCTTATCAAACAAACATACATACATACATGCATATTAACGCTAGCATATCATAAAATCTAATCCGATCACAAACACTGTTTTTATTCGATTATATAACACCATAAAGCAAGTATATTAAAGTCAGCAAGAGGACCCGAATACTTCTTAATAAAACTGAATAATTAAATTAATTCTTTTGCTGTGGCAAGAACCGCTGACGCCACTTGATGTTGCAGACAGACGCTACAGCTAAAGCAAATTGGTTTTGGCATTATGGTTCACGCGTCAGTACATATCTATGTATGTACATATTTATGTTTGTATATACTGTGCATACATTTGCACATAAATATTTTTACATACAAAGTCATGCAAAAGGTATGAAACACGCGAATGGCTCATTTTTTATGTATTCAGTCGGTCGCTCAGTCGATCACTCACTCACTCACTTACTAACTCACTCACCAACTTGCTCATTCATTTTTGTAGCCATTCACCCATGCACTTCGCTTTGTTGCTGCCAGTTGCCCACCTACGCAACGCATCGGCATTTAGTGCTTGTCGTTTCGTCATTGTTATTGCCCATTTTTTATTTTATTGTTTACTTTTATGCTCGCAAAATGCTGGATAATGAAATTTCGACTATGCCTAGGACACTACAAAAGGCAAAGGCAAAGGCAAAGGCAAAGGCAACATTGTAAAAGCAAGCGTGCGCCAGATTTCACATTTATGGTTTTCCATTTTTCACTACACCTCTTTCTGCTTGCCTTTGGTGGAGTATACTGCAAGTCATACTTATTTGTTGTCTCTCTTTTCATTCATCTTTCTTTATACATTTTTTCGTTTATATCACTTGTTTTGTTGTTGCTGCTTCAGTGCTCATCTGTGTAAAATTTGTTTGGGTTAGGACAAATTTACATAAACTTGCGTAAATTTGAATTCATTTTTTTTTGGGCCTGTACAATTTTGTTATTGTTATTTTAGCTATTGTTATTGCTGTTATCTTTTTATTGTCCTCTCGCGTTTAGCAGCTTGCATATGAAAATCACTTTGAAATGAATTTTTATGTAGTAAGCGATTCGCCTTTAGGGTACGCACTTAAATCGGGGATTTAGGCGCATAAGCGAGGAATGATTTTTTTTTTTTACACAGGCAGCACGTGCTTCCATAAACTTATGCATGTATTTTAACTGAGTGATGACATACATACATATGTATATCTGTGGCAACAAAGCAAAGCAGTTTAAGTTGGGTGGTTAACTTTAGTATAATGTACCATTCGCAGCGTGCAGTTGCAATAAACGTGAAAGAAATGAATCTGATTCCAGCAACCCTCTGTCAATATTCTCATGAAGTATTATCAAAAAATTCTTTGCGGTTTAAATAATAAACGAAACGGTGCATTATAGTGAAGCCAACCTCTCGACTTAAGCTTCTTTGATTTGTTGCCACAGATATATGTATTTACAAATTTTTATGGAGCCTAAAAATAGGCCGCACACAGAGAGGCATGATTTATTCTTATGCTAATGCCATGGCGTATGAGTTATTAAAAGTGAGCCACGAGTATGGAGCAGTGATGCAGTGTTGCCGTTGACAATTTTCCGAAAGTCGCAAAAAGAGGTAATTGGACAAAAAAAGGGTCTCAATATATTACATATATTTGCTTTTATTTACTATTAAGAAAAATTCTGAGATCCCAAGTCAAAATCAAATTTACATGTATTATAAAGTCTTTTCGCTGCTAGAACGTTCCGCTGTTAAATTTAAGAAGAAAATAGCGGGACAAGCTTTAAACAAAACATAGAAATCGAGTTGCTGCAAGGAGAAGAGTTGCATTTCCTTTAAAAGTTTTAAGTGGTGCATTTTTTCCTACATACAGGTGAAAATATTTTTTAATAGCATGGCTCTAAAACAAAATCTCTGAAAAGGGGCCAAGGTCGCACACAATTTTGGAAAAGGGTAAAAAAATCGAAATTTTCCAAAAGTCGGGTCAAAGGGTATTGGCGCCTAAAAAAGGACAAATTACCCCTTTAGTCGCACAACGGCAACACTGCAGTGATGGGTATACTTATCCATCCAGTAGAGAAACGGTTTTCGTATCCGGAAACGAAAAGAAAACGACTACAGTTATGATTCATTGCCGTATCCTGACAACGCTCGAAAAATATGATGCCATTCGAAAGCGATAATTTTGTTTTATTCGCTTAGGCTGAACATTTGAAGGCATGTATATGTAGTCGACAGTGGTTGAGCGTGTAGAGGCGCATGCCACTATTTGTTAACATCCGGAAGGTGGCGGGTTCGCATTCCGTCAGGCGCGTCCTTAATTATTATTGTTTTTTTTAGCCCTGAGCACTGGATGCCGAGATAGGTCGATCTTCCACTCAGCCATCAATATGTAATAAAAGATAGCGGCACTTAATATTTAACACCAATTGGCTATAGCTCTTTTACACTCTTCTATATTACTTGCATTAAATAGAAGAAAAATACTTTGTTGCATGCCGTTCAAAGCAGTTTTAATAAATTGGAATTGAAATGGCACACCTTGTACGTATGTACATAAACCACTGAAGCAATAAAAATTTTAACTACTAGCATATAAAATAAAGCAACATAAAATATTTAGCGCTTATTTAAGATTTTTGTGTGACTTGTGGTGGAACATTCACCCATCTCACCATAGATTAGTTATCTCTCCATAATTTTATTTTTTTCTGGACATCGCTCATTAGGTTGCTTTGTATGTATTTTCTTATAAGCTCGGCGTACACGTACACCCGATTTACATGATTCAAGTACTTAAAAGCAATTCGTGCTCATTCTCTTTTCTGTATTCTATTTGATTTGACATGCTTTAATTCAGTTGAATTCAAGTTTTTGGTCCCTTAAATGGGAAGCAACGAAAATGTCAAAACCAAAGCAAGAAAGTTGAAACGATTTGACGGTACAGATGCATGTGTACTCGCCCCTATTCTTCTCACCCTCTCCCTTCAACATGCGAGCAGAATTGTAGTGTTTTTTTTTAAAGCTGTTATCTTGACTTGCAGATGCTAATTTTGATCGGCAATAGCCTCTAAAAGAATAGCATTCGCGACTAACAATATACAAAATGTAGTTAAATGAACCTCATACTGCCAGACATTGCACATGTGATTTTTCCATATTGTATATCTGCTTTTGTATTCCACCTCTTTTTATATAGAAAATTTTGGCGATGAAAATTTTGCGAAGGGCTTTTTAAAAAGTAAAAAAAAAGGCATTTCGCTAGAGCCTTTCTGCATTCATTTTATCCACGGTATGCAGTGTTATTATTTGAACGCTTTGGAGTAGATTACATAATACACTTTTACTAAAGAGTGCACACAAATTTTTCATTTTACTTTTAGCAAACTCTTTAACTTTTTTTATATGCAAATTTATGTAACTGCATTACAGCTTTTATTTGCGTAAGAATACATTCTCTTTCAAGTCTTCATTTTATAATATTTTTAACGTTATTTCTTTTATCGCCCTTTACGATTTAATCAACGCAATATTAAGTGTATGCAAATTTATTTGCGCCATAGCTCAAATAATCAAAAACAGACAAGCACTGAGGCAAATATTGGTGGTGCTGTAAGTGCGTTGCTCGACTTCAAATTGCAGACTCTGCTAATTGAATAATCTTCATTCTAAGGCACTTTATTTTATTTTATTAGGTTTTTTTTTCAATTGTTATTTGCTGAATTTTATAGCAATAAAAGTTAAATATTTTAAGGTACCAAAGCATTTTTTGAGTAAAATTCCAATGAAAATACTAAAAAAATGTTTATATTCAGCCACATGGTATCTCAAACAGATGTCTGTCGAAGAAGTAGTTCAATCTTTCATTCTACGATTGTTTATTCTATTATTGAACTTTTAAATGCAAGTGAATCAAAACGAAAACTGCAATATACAGACCAATTTTGAACAGAAACTCCCTGAGAGTCTTCTCAGTCCTATCATGAATAAAAATTCCCTGAAGATTTATTATACTAAATGGCAGAGTTGAGCAGTCAAAAAAATGTCAAACAGCTTTTTCGTGGTTCGAATTTCCCCCTCCCAAATATTCGGGGGAAACGCTACTCCCTGGACGGTAATTACTGGAGGATTTCTTTCTCGGGCGAATCAAATTCCCGTAGAACAAACTCTCCGGGGGTATTAAGAATTGGACTGAAAGACATTCCCTTTTTCTACTATTTCTCATCATTTTTCACAATAGTTTTCGAAAAATTTCTCTTCAATTAGTTCAGTTAGTTTACCATTTAGTAGATGCTACCACATACATACTACCTACCTGCATATGTATGTATGTGTGTGTGGTGAAAACGTTTAAGCTTCCATCATTTATGCTAGTCAGCTGCCTCCAATTTAGCCTAAATGTTATCCCACCTAATAAGATCTTATCGCAGCCATAAAAGAAAAAAAAAATTGTCAAATTTTGCGAAATCTTTGTCTTCGTGTCTGTGTACGCTGCTTTTATCGTTTCTCCCAAAACAAAAAATGCCACTCAAAAAGCCATTATGTACCATCACAACACCAAAAAAAAAATAGCGCTAATAAGTAGCTATGATTTGTACGATTTGCTGGTGGTAAATAGGAATATTTTGTACTTAGAGCGCCTAAAAGCGGGCAATGGGATACGTTTAGCGAAGCGTAATGTTCTAAACTTCCAGCTTTAGGATAGCGTTGGAGGCAAAACATGGGCGGAAAGGAAAAATAAATCATTGAAGGTGCTAGAAATAATAAAAGAAAACGGCGAACGCACATAAAAATAGAATTAAGTAAAGCGAACGGTGAAGTGAGACCTACCGCTAAAGCTAACAAAGTTAGTAAAATCAGCAATGGGGAAAGTAAAGGAAAACATAGCCTAAAGGCATTAGGCCTTTTGTCTGTCATGGTAAAAATTCTGTATATTCGTTTGTATGTTTGTATGTACGTGTGTTTTCATATCTATAATACGTACGTAAATTATGTATATTGTTCATTAGTGTGCGCCTTATTTTTCAACTTTGACCTACAAAACCAGACTCCTTCCGAAATGCTCGTTTGGTTATGAAAAATCTTCAAAATCGGGCAATGGAATGACGCACCACAGACGCTCGAGATTTGCTCAAATTAGTTCACTAAATTTTTTCACAAAAGCTTAATATGTCTTAATGGCACTTAATGTTTTTTGATATGTACCTCCACAAATAAAACAAAATTGCCTCTCAAAATCCTGAATCAAAAAATAAAACATAAAAAGAATAGTTTCTAATAGCGGTCGCCCCTCGCCAGGCAATTGTAAACCCCTGAATGTACTCTGCCATAAAAAACAGGTTCCCATAAAAATACAATCGCCGCTCGGAATCGTCAAGTGAGTATTTATATTCAAAATGACGATTTTTTTTAAGCAGTTTTTTTAGTCAAAAATCTCAAAAAAAAAGGATTTCTTAAAGAGCAAAACTTTAAAATGAAAATATCTTCAAAATGTAAATTTTTGTGTGTGATTTAATATTATTAAAGTTTGGTTAAAAATTTGTATTTTTTATGATATCCTGGCTGTATCATTGAATACACCAAATGAAGAAGAAGAAAAACTTTTTTTATGATGAACATGTTATATACGAAATACCTTACTATATAGAGTAAAACATATACTCTGGAGGAGAATTAAATAGTGAACGAAACGAAAAAAAGTTTTTTGGTATCACTATGAAAAAAATTGGAAAATAATATAATAAGTAAACTGAATTTGAATACTAAATATTATAGCGTTTTCTTTTCTCCATTTATTCTATGATTGATTGTAAACTCTTAAATATCTGACTTAGAATACAAACTGTGCTACAAACTTAGTGATGCCACGAAGGTAATACTGAGTTTTAGTTTAGTTGTACGTAAAGCCAATTTTGAGACTTTGAGTTATGTGTTTATTTGGAGATATTTTTAAGTTAATATTTGTTAAGATAGAAAAGATTTTTTTAACTTTAAAATCTTATTTAAAAGATTTTTTTTTTTAACCGACTTCACAAATAGGAGAAGGTTATCAATTCGCCGGAATATTTGTTTTTTTTTTTATGTATCCGATCATTGGAGCATGCATGCAAATTAACGATAATCTTAAATTTTTATATGAGAATAGAAGTCGGTTTTGTTTTTTGCTTGAAAATTACTTGTNCATTTTAGGGAACTCAAGGCTTAACGAAAAGCCCATTTAGGAGTATTTTAGAATGGATTTACAATTTTATATAGAAAGCCAGAAATTTCTTTCTTTGTGAAAACCAAAAGTAATTAGAAATTTGAGTAATTAATTAGTAAACATAATATAATTTTAAACAACATGCTTTTTGCAGTGTTTAGTATGGCGTATGTACATATATAAATATATTTGACCACTTAAAGTTGTCGTGTTAAGCGATTAGCTCAATTGCACGTCTGCTTATAATAGCTTATTTTTACGCTTGACTTAGCCTGCTTTTAGGCGTCATTAACTAGGCATTTGAATTTAGATGTGCTTCCGTCAATAAATAGAGGCGAGCTGGAACGCAGACTGAGTTGTTAATACACTGCAGGTATTTTGTGTTTATGTATCCTTCTAGTCTAAGATCCGAATAAGGCGTGGCCTTCACCCATCTCTTTCATGGATGAAATCTATTTTTTATGAAATTTAACGTGTCAGGAAATATTTCACGAGGGGGTTGGCTGAAAAAATCCTAGCCAGGATATTTTTAATTAAATATTCAAAAGTTGTTTTTTTGAGTTTCACCCGAAAATTAGGTGAAAATGAAACTCATGATAAGGCCGATTATTATTTTAATTTTGTACTCATTTGTTTAATGAAAAAACAACAAATTTGCATCTAATTCTGGGTATGCTGGTACATCGGTTATGTAATTCTAGTAGAACAAGTGCAAGTTTTAAGTGGCTAAAAAATTGCGTTGATTTTTAATGACTTTTTTTTTGCCGACGGCTTTTGCGGCGACCGGCGATTGTATTTTCATAGGAATAATTAAGGCATTTTAAAATTTAAATCGTTTTCCTCTTTTACATGGAGTGACCCTTGTAATACTTATGCTGGCATATACGCAAATAATTTGGAAAGATTGCCACATTTTGCCATATTCCAAACATTTATATTTTATTTTATTCATTCCTCCTAAACTATAAAAGGCTTCGGGTGAAATTTCGCACAATTATATTTGAATATTTACACTTTATTACATAAAATCAACAATGTCAAATTGCTATGAACATTTGTCATTACAATAATTTTAATTTTTACCAATTAAATTTTTTGTGTCATTCAGTAGCGAGTAAAAGAAAATTTCGTGGAAATATGCGCCAATCGATTACCTTTAATAAACTGTATAAAAATGTTGCTTCCTATCAATAGCTTCGAAAAAAATCGTATTTTTGTCTCGCAGTATTATGTATGTAAATGCAAAAAAAAAAGTGGCAGAGACAAAAATTGTTTACAGTGTATTAAGGGTAATCGAAGAGCGCACATTTTTGCATATTTGCCTTTCTTAGTAGCGTGAATGACACATAAAAATTTAAAAACAAAAATTAATTACACTGGTCTACAAGGGTTTTGCGAATAAGACGGGACC
>NW_016176538.1:0-9140 GCF_001687245.7 Rhagoletis zephyria | reverse complement strand
ATTTATAGTTGGCCAAGGACTTCACTCCAGCAACACTCCCCAAAAACTCGTTGGGAGAACTTGTATACTGCTATCTCCTAAGAGCAGCGATAAATACACGTGTCTTCCTCTTTTACAGTTCATGTGGTTGGATCTGGTTGGGCCAAAATTCACAGCCCAAAGTTGGTACAAGGAACAGTGGGATGCTGCGGATATTTGGTAAACAGATGGATCTAAACTTGAAAATGTAAAAATTGGGTCTAGGGTAGCTGAGGAGAACCTGGAAAACTTGGGAATCCGTAACGTTTCAAGCAGATATTCATGCAATTTAAATTTGTGGCAGAAAATGAGTTAGAAGAAGCACACCTTCGAAATAGATCAGCATTATGTTAGACAGTAAGGCTGCTGTCGAGGTGACTCAAACACCTGATGTAACACTATTTCATCAGTCTAGCAGAGTTATCGAAGTTGGAACTCTTGGACCAGCTCAATTTCATTTGGGAAGCTAGTGGTTCAGCGGTTGAAAGCCTTGATTATTCCTTTTGTTTTCTTTGTAAAATGAAACCCCGGTTCTTTGGCACTCACTCACGAATGGCACTAAGCCCGGGTAGCAATGTAACCGAAAGGAAGAACGGAGCAGACTCTCCTTACTTAACCTAACTTTAACAAAATCTCAACAGAATGTGAAATAAAATGTTAATATTGTTTTTGCGCTTTATACCACGATTATGTTTATTAGGAAAAAAAAAATTGTTGATTTCGATTTGGGTAAAATTTGCGTGAACCCAGCAAAAAATTTGTAATTGCTTCTTGTGTAACCCAGCAGAAAATCTGTGATTGCTTCTTGTGTGTACAAATACACATTTAAGTACATACCTACTAGCTCAGGGCATTTCCGAGACTAGTTCATAATCATTCCACTACCTGTTCAAGACTATTTTAAGACCATTCCGAGTTTTGTTCGTTACCGTTTCTGGACCATATCGAAACCAGTTTATAACTATTTTGGGAACATTTCAAGACTATTTAAGGATCATTTTGGGACTAGTTCAGCAGATTTCAGGCCTAGTTCGGAACCTTTTTGGGACTAATTCCAAATAATTTTTCGACTAATAAGGAACCGTTTCAAGATTTGCTCGAGTTGATTTCGGGACAAATTCACGACTTTTTCGGCCGTTTCGGATCCTGTTCAGGACTGTTTAAGGACCATTTCGGGACTAGTTTCGGGACCCGTTCGGGATTGTGTCAGGCACACTTCGGAGCTATTTCAGGACCAAATGGGACTAGTTTAGGGTTACTTCCGTAGTTCACGTCCATTTCTGGCCGGCGATTTGGGGATAGTTCGCGACTATTTCAAGCCTAGTTCAGGATCAAGGGAACGTTGCAAGAGTTGCTCGACACCCTCGCGGGACAAGTTCACGACTTTTTCAGAATTTTTCCTTTTTGGTTGTTGTTGTTTCCGAGAGGGTGGGTGTATGATGTATTTTGGAACGAATTTCCGTCATCCCTTGTGAAATTTGGTTTGGAGACAAACCGGTTACGGCGTTGTGCCATCTTCAGTGTCATTTTTCGTTCGAAAATTCGTTCCAAAATACATCACTTTTTCAGAACCACTTCCGGACTACTTCAGAACAATCGTGTACTGTTCCCGACAAAATTAATAAAATTAAATGGAATTAATGTTTAATGTCTAGCCATACACAGATGTTTACACAACAAAATTGATGAGCATCTGGTAAACACGCCTTTTTTTATTTTACGTGCATATATTAATTTTTTTTCTAAGAAAGCATTCATCAACCCCTAAAATATATAACTTTATGGAAATAAAACTAAATGCAATGATAAAATAACTAAGGACGCAAATATTTCCCCTACAATCTACGGAATACCCTATATATACATGGTAACTAATTTCTGTGCAAGCATGCGTAAGTGGAACAAAGAAATTGGTAGTTGTTGGTTTGTAAGGAGGAGGATATATGTACATACATATGTATATATATAGAGGAATCTAAACGCATGCATGCCTATATCCACCCCCAGCAAGTATGCATTTTCAGGGCGCTATTACATAAGCACATACATACATACTCGTATGTACATACCAATATGCTTACTTTACTGTTTTACTTTGTAAATAAATGACCCTTTAAAGGTAATTTGGGCCGCCCACGCTTGAATGCATTCACTTTCGAAACAAAATGTATGTCAAATGATTTAATGATACCACTACTACAAAATTTTATGTTATATGGACACTAAGGAGAGCTGGCCGCTTGGGGAGAGTCGAAACTCAAATTACAAAATATGTAGTATATAAGCCAATGACATAAATACCACATACGAAAATTATTAATCTCAATTGAATATCAATGGACACTGGCGTATGAAAGCCAGCGATTGAGGTCATAAATTTATGTAGACAACAACTCCAGATGGTACTTTAACTGATATTCACAGGCATGCGGGCATACACAAATCCTTTAAGTATACATAAGTACTCGTAGTGAAATTATTATATAAACAAAAAAAAAAAACTCCTACACATGCCAACCAAACGCTCAGTGAGCCTCTATTACTTAACAACACTTTCTGGTCAGTTACATAGCTTAAGTACTTAGTCATTCAGTTAGCCAGCTGAGCAATCAAACTGAGTGAATGAATCAGATGTTATTGTAGGAAAGAAAAACGAAACCGTTATTATATCGAATTTATGAGTATATCTGCTCGTAATTTGAAATTGAATTAGGGTGTTGCCAAGGCGACGCCTACACACATGAGAGATCAAGCAATGCGGTTTTCCTGCAAAGGTGGCAAACACATGGCAAGGATACTCATACCCAAACGGTCACTGAGGCGACACAAAAAAGGTAGAAGGCAACCACTAGCAACCACTAAATTTAGCCCACCTTACATAGGCAAGGTAAAGCAATCATTTCGGTTGTCTGCGGTAGTGGTAATAAATTGGTAAGACACATTACTGATAGTGGCAGTAACCCAATGCTATTGACATGAGCGAGTGGCGCCTGCTGTCGTGTGTTATGACTTGTGGCAGACTTGTGCCTAAGGGCTATTGATAATTGAATGTTCTGAGTTTTTGTTAAAATGCTATTTTCCGCGTTAGAAAATTCTGGTATAAGCTAACCACAACTTTTCTACGGCTTTCCGCAATCATGGAAGCTATGTATGTATGTATGTACATGTAGATTTTATTTAAGTTGATGGCATGGCACATGAGAACATATTCTCAGCTAGCCGGGCGGCAATTCATTGACTCACCTATACCTCGGTTAGTTTGCAAGTATCAACTTAGCACACAATAGCCAAGAGTTGCCATAGATTTCGGATGAATGTCTTAAGCCTAACTAATATTGCTGTTCATAACTGTTCGAAAAATGCGTGGAAAGCTGAAGAAACTTGTGCTGCAGCTCTGACAGAATGCTTTTTCGTAACTCCACCAAAGCTTGGGTTCTTAACCCTGCTTTGGTAACCTAAGGCTGCGAGACGCATGTTTTTTAAACTTTTCGCTCTCTCTTTCGCAAAATGAAGATTGAAAACGGTGGTATTTACATTTTAAAAGAATAATTCGAAATCAAATGCACTTACATAATAAATAAATATTTAAAGATTTAATATCTTTGAAAAAAATCAAAAAATCTTTATTACCATAAAATTAAGGCAAGCAAACCATGATGCGTCTCACAGGCGTATGGTTATTTTTTCAACAACTTTCAATAGGGTTATCAAAGCAGGGTTAAAGGAAGGTACTGGGTTTTTCTGGCTAAGATAGTTGCACGTATTTTGTAAGACAGTTCAAATTCATCTTTTTTAATTTAATTTTTAAATTTTATTATTTCAAAACCAAAAAAAATATTTTTTATTTCCTTTCATTTTTAGGAACTCATATATTTTATTATTTCCTTGTTTTATTTATTTTTTAATTCAGCTTTATTCTCATTTTTAGACTTTATTGTCTCAAAAAGAAAAATATTAAAAATAAAATATTTTCTAAATTACATTTTTTTTTCTTTTTTTAGTTTTAGTTTTTTTCTTTCAATTTTTAGATTTAATTGTCTTATAAATAAAAAGAAATTTAATTTTTGGAAATTTATTTTGTTAATTGATTTGCAATTCCTTTTGCAAATCAATTTTTTTCTTTCTTTAATTTAGTTTTCTTTTAATTTTTAGCTTTTATTGCTTTAAAAACAAAAATAAATTTTTCAATTTCATTTTTTTAATTTAATCTTTTTTCTTTCTTTGATTCAATTTTCTTTCAGTTTTTATTGTTTTCAAATGTAAAAAATACATATTTTGTATTTAATTTAATTTTTAGAAAACTACTGCTAGCAGACGAACAGAATAACGCTTAGGCACCCACGGTATCAGGTCTTTGAAAGATAGAAAAGAGCTTCCAAGATATTTGCCAGAATTGTCAATTGTGTTACGAAAGACTATTGTCTATGGAAACATTTTGCGGCCTCTGGAAGTCATTCAGCAAATATTAGACGGGTTGTACCGTATTTGTAGTGGTAAAACTACAACAAAAGCCGCCTTCATTGTCCCCATCGGCCACAACCATTTCACTTCTCTCCTCTTTCTTTTTGGTTTCATGGTGCTGTCCCCTACATTAATATTTTTTGGTCTTTCTTCTTTAGTTTACTAAACCCGCTTAAGATCTAGTAAAGTTTTTCGCCCTACAAAGCCGAGAAAATTATTATTTACTTTGAAAAGCATAAATTTGGTATTATCTATGTAAACTCACAGACCGCATCGCTTAGTTCACAGGATCAACTCGATTGAAGCTTATTAAATGGTATTACTAATAATGGACAAGAATAACCCAATTAATAGAATGCCGCCAATAGACCTTGAGTTGGAGAATTGTGCAACGAAATCAGCTACAGGTAAACGGCGACAAGTAAATTTCCCCAAAGAACTTCGCACCGAGCTCAATGCCACAATTAAGCGAACGGGTGCCGGACCCAAAGCGCAGAAGAGAGGCAGCTGCATATCTATTACATTCAGGCTGTTTGGGGGCATCAGAGGAAAGGAAGAAATATATGCATCTACGGATTGGAAAGACCAACTGAAGAAAGACTTGTCTTGACTTTCCAATTCTAATCGGCTTTAGTTGGAGACAAAAGCTTCATTAGACTCGGCCAAAATCGCGTATGCACAATGTTAAGACAAAGGTTCATGTGAGATTTCATCGATAATTGCTATCTAAAGCGTTGGGTTTCTGCGTGGGAAATAGAGAGCCAGACAGATCCACGCAGACGTTTAAGCTCTGACGCCCTTTGCGAATGAAAAAAAGATGTGAACACCAGGCACTAATGAAATTTGTTGTGTAAAGATGTACATATTCGCAAATCATTAGGCGATTCAGTTAGATACATAAATAGATTAGGTTTTCTATTCATTTTGCCGTATCCTGCACCCGACTTCTTCATAACCACTTTGAGCATAATCAGGACATCAAAATGATATTAAACTATTCGCAAAATTGTCGTGGAGTGGTTCTAAAAAGGTCGTGAACTTGTCCTGATATAATATCGAGGAAGCCTTGAAACGATCCCGAAACGGTTTTTTACGGGCCTGAATAAATGCCGAAATGAACCCGAACTAGTCACGAAATGGTCCTAAACTAGTCTTGGAGGCAGACGAGACATTTGTTCAGAACCTCGTCGCTTAAAGCACAATACCATACCCTTTTTCTTAAGCCTAATACGAAGTAGGCTCTTTTAGAAATAAAGATCGGTTGTCTTAGGGCTTAGCCACATCTCTGAAGGGCTTTTAACGTGTCGCAACCTATCCTAGGCACGAAAAAGGACTCATCCTTATTCCAAAGTCAAATATAAAAACAGAATATTTATTATCCACCACTAAGGGGAAGACAATCCCCTCACAAAATCCTGCATACACCTATGTATGGCTGTATTTGGCTGCCTTCTAATCTGAAATTGGTCTTACGTACTTCGGTTTGTTGCCAGTTTTCACGGATTTCCATACGGAAATCAGCCAACACTCTATGGAAATGAGAATCCGACTATGTATTCGCTTCCAACTGACAGGACTTACAGCTTTTTGCTTTTAATTATTTTTCTTTTTTTTTTGTTTAAACCTTTTCACACCTCTTATGCAACTGCTCGCACCGGATGCAAAACATACGGTGAAAAGGTGCTAGTGTATGGTAGTTATTGTCTATGAGTTGTTGCTGTCGCGACACCATTTGGTAAGTGTTAAAACTTTTAATGCCAAAGTTAGTGCGCCAGTTTCCGCGTGGATAAGGGCCAGTGACAAAGCTGTGACAACTGCAGCGACTCTCTCATTTAGTATGTAACTACTACTTAGCCACACTATTCCACCACTTTACTGTCTTTCTGTCACCCCCAGCTAGCAAGCACCACTGCCACTACATAGGTGCAACTACTGGTCTTTTGCATGCCGCGCATCTCCACCACCCAAACCGCTGAAATTTGTTCCAACCCACTAAAACACTTTCTTTTTTTTTTGCCATCTGTCACCGGCTGCTTAAGTACTATTGCAAAATTTCGCACATCACGCGCGCATTTTCGCTTAGACAATATTTTCACAGCACTACTCTCCTCATACTACTGGTGCGCTTTTACGTCTCTTCCGTTTGCGCCATTAAGTTCAGCGTCTTTTTTAACTGGAAAATTTATAGCGTTGACTTTTCGCCGCTGCAAATGCGTTAGCTACGTTATCCTGCAAAAGCTGCAAATGTCGCCAACTGCTGCTCAAGTAAATATATTCTGTCGCGACAAGAACATAAACAACAACAGCAACAATATCCGCTAGCCATAGCGGATAGAAGACGTTTTCATTGCGTACGAAAAAGGTAACTAAGTGCCGTCTACAAACTCTGCACCTTTCCTCGCCTATTTTATGTACTTTAGTTCCTTCCGCCCTTTCGCATTTTATGCGTTTAAGTCACTGCAAACGGCTTTGGGGGATAACTGATACTATTGTAAATGTGTACACGTACACGCAGACATACATACATACGTAAGTAGATACATACGTAAGTAGTTATTTACTTATTTGAGTACATGTGAGACATCAGTCACATCCGCGCTACACAGCTCAAAACACTCTACTCTCGAGTCTGAACAACTTCTCGCCACATATTCGCCACTTCACAATTTGCACTTATCCGAGTACGGCTGTCTGTTCCTAAATGGTACAAAAATTAATGGGTTGGAAAGTGTTGTGCTTAATCATGTAGCGACTTACCTACGCACCACTACTAAGTACGAGTTTAAAATGAAAGGAGAGCTTGCTGAAATTACGACTTTGTCGTTTGAGCTTTATCGCGGAAAAATTCCTCATATGTTACCGACATGGTCCTGCGGAAGGAAAATGTGAAAAACGTGTGACAGAGATTTTGCAACAAGGAAATTAAATGTACTTTTTGCTAAGCGCGACGTGCTTTGGAGCGACGTGTGTATTTGTGTGGGTTTCTTACTGGAAACGCCCGCTCTTAAAAGTTTTAACGTGAGTATGGAAACAAATTTGAATTTAAAATGGACGCAGATGAGAAATGGGCATAAAGTACATAGGCATTACAGGCAGAGCTGCCGCTGCGCGCGCCGCAGTAAGGCTAGAAGGGGTGAGCTTTACGTTCGCCTCGAGCTATGGTCACTTCGGTATTCTAATAAGCTTCGAGTTCCTACCGACTCGGACGGACCACTGCACACCGATTTTGGGTTCGAATAGATCTTCCACCACCCATAGTATAACGAGAGAGGACTGGAAGGGGTGCAGTATTTGAAATCAGGGTCTTGTTAACTTATTTAATGGATCACTGTAGCGTTTTCCAAGCAGAGGTAGCCACAATCAAGGAGGCTTCCGACTAGTCGTTCCCATGGCAGTCGGGTCTGGTCTACGTAGCCGGAACGACCCAGATTTATAAGTGGCCAAGGACTGCCACTCCAGCAACTCTCTCCAAAAACTCTTTGGGGAATTTGTATGCTGTTATAATAACAACAGGCTTCAGATTAGGTGGACTCTAGTGTAACGCATTTTAAGGAGGTGAGTATCGTTCGAGAACGGTAAAAAATTGTTTTACTCCGTTATCTACCGCATCGGATTACTACGCTATCAAGCTTTTTGGAGCAGGGCCGATGACCTGATAAAACAGGCAACCCTTGAGGAAGTGCTTCCAGATAAAGAAAGTCTGGCTGCTCACCTGACCTCGTGTGGTCTACTTCTGGGCGTTTAGTCAACTCGTCGAGCGCTGGATGAAAATCTTTGGAATACAAGGGGGTTGAATCCTTCCGGCTACTTGTATACCGGAGTATGGTGCAGGAAGATCTTGAGACTAAGCAAGTTACACGTCTCGCTATAGTTGAAAGCTCTGACAGGTTATTACGTGAACGGTAAGCATACAGTAAAGCTGAATATCATCCCTTACTGCACCCCACTTTCGTAGAGGATGATGAGGTGGAATCATCTCAACAACTTCTGCCTTGGTTCCCGGCCTTTGTGAACCTAAGGTTCAAGTACTTTAGGTCGCACTTTTCCCACACTCCTGATGAGCTTTCGAGAATGGATATCGGTCACTTTAGGAGCCTCGTTCTGAACACGGAGCATTTGTCTTAAAAGCAGCCATAGGTGTCGTCATTCTCTTCCTTCCACCCCACCTCTGTTTCTACCCTCTCCTTCACCATACCGGCATTCCTGTGTCCTTTTCCGCTCCCCTCTTAGAGGCACCACCATAAACCGCTTAAACCACGTCTCGGTGGGCCTCCACCTACGAAGGCGGCCCTGCAACCTTATTATACTTAGAGGACTGAGCACGTTACTTAGTTCCAGGTCTTATTTTATCTACATATGGTTAAGCAACGTCGTGGGGACCTTTATTTGACTGAGATTTAGTTCAAGTGCTTCTAGAAACCGAAGTGCTGGTCCACGATGAGGGCTAAGAGCTGAAACTAAATTAGGCTGATTGACCGATAGACGTTAGGACCGTTAACAGTACTTATACTGATTCATCTATGCAAGTTAAGGTGGAACTATTTTCTAATTTTTTTTCTAGGCTACCTAAGCTAGTGCTTCAAACATCTCGCACTCATTTTGTTAACACTT
Source organism: Rhagoletis zephyria (assembly GCF_001687245.7). Classification (NCBI taxonomy): domain Eukaryota; kingdom Metazoa; phylum Arthropoda; class Insecta; order Diptera; family Tephritidae; genus Rhagoletis; species Rhagoletis zephyria. The sequence continues at coordinate 50 of NW_016176538.1, read as the reverse complement.
AATGTGCTTTTTTGTGTGTTCTTCCCTGAGTGTGATAATTGTTTTGCATT
>NW_016176536.1:0-9141 GCF_001687245.7 Rhagoletis zephyria | reverse complement strand
ACTGCAAATAGCTCGGAATAATTACGTTCCAAGACATTTAACTGGCTGTACTGAAAATTATGAAATCTTAAGTTATGTGGTTATTGCAGAGGACCACCGATATGTACTTATATCTATGTACATAGATATGTATTGGGATGTTACAGTACTTTTCAAATATTGCAGTTCTATTGGAAGGCAAAGTTGTTTCCTTTAATAGAGAAGAATGCTCTGCCGTACCTAACTTCAAGAGTAGAAAGTGGTTAACTCTACAAATCTGTTTTGACGACATTCCCTCCCTTTTACTGGGCTCAAACTATTTGAAAAAGATTGTAGGACACGTAGCTAAATCTGAGGATTTAAAGAAATGCCACCTTTTGTAAACATTTTCTCGGGTCTCGTAGATGTTCTACTGGCCGCGAAAGAAGTCTCATATACGTGTGTATGTGTATTAGGATCTGTAAGAATTGTCAACAATTGTTAGATTGATAAGCACTCCCTACTTCGAGCATTGTTGAGTGGTGATTAAGCCTTGAGGAAGATTTGTGTCGACTTGGTAGGCCTTTTGAAAAGTTGTCCCAGTTCACATACTGGCTGTTGTAGATTACTTCATTAAATTTCCAATTTTGTTCCCTTTAAGGACTGTGACGGCAAAGAGCAACTGTAATATTTTGAAGGATAGTGCTTTCTTCTTGTTTGTTGTCACTTGAACGGTAGTCTGCGACAATGGACCTCAGTTCAAAAGTAGCGAATATATAAGACATTTTATTGTTGAAAAGAAAGTGTTGTCATGGGAGCAATATCTCGATGTGTTAAAGTAGATTCTCTTTTCAATGAGAAATGTTGAAGTTGTTGCAAACTGACCGCATCAAAATGTATCTTTCTTTTTCCTAAATTTTCTCTGTTGTTATTATCCCACTTCTACCGATAGAAAATAGCAGATTTTACTAGGAAGGCTGAGCCGTTGGAGTTAGGGCCTATCAAGAAGTTACTAAAGATCTTATAGGTCGCGGTATCTCTTGTTTATGTTGCATCCAATAAATTTACATTACAATAAATTTACATTACAGATGCTCATGAAACTTTCCAAGTTTTTCAATCCTTGCCACAATAGTTTATTCAGTTTATGGTTTAAAGCTAGAAATCTATATCTAATTATGGTTTTAGTTGTTTCTTTCATTAGAGAATACACGAACCGGCATTGAAAGCCATTGGTAATCACTGTACCATGACTCCATACGAACAAATTTTTTCCACCAAGACTACACACATGTTTTCACCGACAAATAACAAAAAGATTTTTCTACAATAAAATAACGAATTTCTTGGCTGTGTTTGTAGATAGTACCTCCAGCTTGCGTATGAATACAAGTCCTTCAGATTTTGTTTAAAGCGACTACCCAAGGAAACACACAACCAAAATTAGCTCTTCGTTTAATTTCATTTGTTTGTTTTTAATGTTCTCCGTAATGAATAAACTCAAGCACTAAAAAGTGATTCGTGTATTTACTACTAAATAGTATGCACTTCGATAATTTTTTCTGATTGATACTCAATTCATTGAAATGCTTTAATGGTAAATATGTTTTCTTATTCAGCATACCAATTTCAATGCACTGCTTTTGCACAGTGAAAGATCAAATAAATGAAAGGGATTTAGTACTGGCATATTGAACTTTATATCGCCGTAAAAGTGCGCAATAAAGAAAAGTCACAAAAATCNAACAAAAACACCAGTTTACATGTATCTTTAGTAGTAGTGTAATTGTATTAGTGAGATATTACAAATACTACCCGGTTGGAAATGGCGTGCTGACGTCACGCAAGCTGCTTGCATTACACGAAAAGTCCATCAAGCTAAACTTTTTCAAACTAGCTATCAAAAAGACTGTCATGCCATTAATTGATTACATTGTTATCGGGCAGATATTTTCCAACTGGGTACGTTTGTGAGACGTGACTAAAAGTGGGGTGTAGTAAAAGTTCTTAAGTCTCTATATCTGCTGCATAGTGGTTTCACAGCTACTAAAATTGCGCCAACTTGCTAATGCCTCCGACATTGACAACACAAGGTAATGAACATTCGACACATAACCTAACGAATGCACAAAATAAATACCAGAACAAGAAATTGCGCCAATAAGAAAATTAACAGAAATGCTGAATTGGCCAATAAATCGCTGGACAGGACATTTCATGTTCATTAGGCATTAAGGCACCTCACCACTTGCTGCCATGCTGCCATGCTGCCATGCCACTGAAGGTGGAGTGAATAAGGGAACTCTTTAATCAGTCGCTACTTGTTAGCAATCAACCGATTTAGCCTCGAGCATTGCTGCTGGCAGCGCCACCATTACAAACTCAATGAAATGTAACATAACAAATCAAAGTTCACACTCGGCACTTGGCTTTCGCAGGACCCCCAACGGGCCGGTCGACCAGGGTTGTGGCAAGGGGTGCAGCCGGGAAATCGGCCGGCCAACCATAGGCCAAAAGCCAAAGTGTGTAATTTATTAAGTGCTCCTTTGTGAATGACCAACAATGTCAATGAGCCAACATACATACCTACATATGTGAGAGTGTGTAAGTGCGTATCGCAAGATGTATGTATATGCATGTGAGCACGGCCACTATGAGTCGAAGCCGGAAGTGAAATTGACCTTTTATAAACGCCATTAAATTGCCACCTTTTACCATTAGGCACAGCCAAAGGTAATATTGCCACGAGCAAGGATACTTACTATTAGATTCGAAAAATATGCATGCACACATGTACTGTTACGTGCGTATGTGTGTGTGTGTGTGTGTGTGTGTGTGTGTATTACAAACTTTTGCACTTTCTTATGGAGTACTGCTAGCGCTGAGCATGGTTGGCGTATGGATGCTAGCGGCAAGAGTCAATGCAAGCGGTAAAGGTACATACAAACATACAAGCATACATACTGTGAGTAGAGAGAATAGCCTAATGGCAGCGAGCTGGAAGAATAATAAAAATTTATTTGTGAAATAAAAAACAATTTTATTTATTGGTATTTAGCTGAAGGAGGAAGCAATCGAAGATATAAATTGCAATGTGTAGCGACCCGCTTCGCAAATGGTAAACGTAATGAATTGGAAGCGAAGACGCACTGCAGTGGCGGCAATAACCGAAATCACCACAAAATACAGTGCGCCCAAATAAGTAAAATGAAAGTCCTTTGCAAGTTTGGTGGCAAGGCCAAACGGGCGGTGATGAGACAGCAGGGAAATCGAAAAGGAAATGAGAATTCGCGCAAGCAATGAACGAAATAATGTTGTAGTGAAAATGGAATAAAAAAAATATATATTATTAGAGCACGAAATTTTGGCAAAGCGGTGCTGATGTTGGCGTCGAAGGCGCAAAGAACGGAAGGTTTGACTGCGATGGAAAATTTTCATATTATTTTTTTGCTAGACTGCGGTTAGATGCACTTTATAAATAAATTGGATCAGCGGAGGAATGCACACTGCCGTCAATTGATGAAAAGAAGTTTGAAATTTCGACTGTACCATGTCGAGAAAAAGTACGACTACAAAAAGTGCTGTATTAAAATTTTAATCTAGTATTGAACTCGTTTTTATGACGATACTAGCCAATGTCCGCTTGCTTCGCGGCGCATAATAAGAACTTTTGCGTGAGCCAATGCAAAAACAGTGTTTAAAAGAAAAAAAAAACCGGTCTGTACAATAAATAAAATTGAAACGACTAAAGAGCAGAATCCTCGTCATATACATATAGTCCTAAAATAGTAGCGCTTTGTTGCCATATGGAAGACTAATCCCTTTCGATGTCATGAGCTTTGCCTATGGTCTTATTTCCACCTGTGAAATCTCTGCTAAGTATGCATAATCTTCTTTGATCTTGCAACTACAACATTGGCCCGATGCGTAAGCCAATAAATGTCCTTATAAGAAAATCCAAGAGCGCAGATGAGAGCCAAGAATACTCACCGCCCCATAGGATGAAATATTTTCCCGTACATTGGCTAAAATAGGCGTGTGTTCTATTGAATATCGTTCAAATGAAGCCATTGATATACCAAACCGTACGCCTTCTGGGACGGATGTGGCCGAATCTTTCCTTGTCAATTCGCCACTTTTACAATTCGTCTTACGGCTGCAGAGCCACCCTTGGGCCCTTTTTCTGCAAAACAATTGCTTATCATTAAATGAATACGCAGTATGAGTTCCAACCAGGTTGTATAAAAAATAAAGGATTTTGTAAATATCTCGACTCCAGCGCCACCCAGCGATTCCATTTTTAGCAAACGAATTCATCATACAGGTGGCTCACATTGAGAATTTTAACGACATCGGTAAATAAATACGACGCTTACAAATGACCAAAACCGACAAAAGGTTTTAGTGCCAGATGTGAAAAAGAAAATTTACTATTAATTAAGAACTACGTTTGTTGTTAATTTTTAACTATGTTAAAACACAGAAATAGCGATCAAAATTTCTGAGAAAACTTTAAAAAAATATAAAATTTTGCTAAAAATGTATTACATTACAATTTAATGGCTGACGATTTCTACATAAATCAATAAAAACTTGCTAGGAAGATGCAAAAACATAAAAAATCACTCGAAGCAGAACAAAATGTGAAAACATAAAAAGTCTCTTTAAAAAAGTAACACAAAATTAAAAAAATAGATCGTTTTCGATTTGCACAAATAAGAAATTAAATTAAAGAGCTCGGCCTATAGATGCGCAATAAGGATTTATCTTTTGAAGTTAGAGCTTTTTTTTTGCGCCACCGTGTGAGACCCAAGAAATGGCTGGACCGATTTAGATGAAATATTTGGAATATTTTTTTAAGGTTGCCACCCGTTTAAAAAACAAAATTCAGCTTTGGCTTTTAACATCACGAGGATTCACTAGTTTTTCGTGTTACTCTTTCTATTCGTCTTCGTACACATGTTCGTATTCTTATTCGTGTTCACCTCCGTACTCGTCTTTATGTATATTCGTATCTGTCTTGGGTTGGCCTTCCCATTTGTTCTCGTAGTCTTATTTGTTTTACTCTTCGCATTCGTGGTCGTATAGGTCTTCATTTTCGTTTTCTTATTCATATTGTCTTTGCTTTCGTATACGTTTTCGTGGTCGTGTTTGTCCTTAATTCGGATTCGTATTAGGCTTCGTGCTCGAAATCGTTTCCGTAATTTTCCTCGTATTCTTATTAGTATTAGTCGTCGTGTTCATATTAGTATTTTTGTTGGTCTTGGTCAGATGATATCGACATCGGCAGTCTTAAACGAAGGAACGTAACTGCAGTATTTTCCAGTCTAGAAATAGAAGTTAAAGAGGTTGGTGGATGGAAAAGTGCCGTCTGGCAACATAAAAAGAGTCCACTCGTTTCGCGACACACGCCACTGTTGCCAGATATATTTTTGAAGTAGTGAAGGACTATTCATACCTAGGATCTAGCATAAACATAACCAACAACTTCAGCGTGGAGATCAAGTGCTACTTTAGGCTCGGTAGGCAATTTAAAAGCAGAGCCCTCTCTCGACGAACAAAAGAGCGCTCTACAAATAACTCGTCATGCCCGTTCTTCTATTTGGCGCAGAAGCATGGACGGTGTCGAACAAAGAAGAGAAGGCTTTGGGTGCTTTCGAGAGAACTTTCCTATGACCCAGTTCCCGTGGACATGTGGCATTGCCATGTGACTGGTCACGGTTATCCTGTATACTAGTGTCGTGTTTATTCCAAAACTGTGGTAAAGCATCCTCCATTTATTGTCCAGTGCGGTCATAAATTGTAAAAAATATAACAAATCGTTCGACCTGTATGATGCCCCCTTATTATATAGTGACTTACAATTGATCGATATGTGCCAGATCAGCAGATTATTTGACAAAATAGTAGTACTAGTATTTGCATTTTTGCAGGCGTGCAGTAATTTCTGCTTATACTTTTTTGACCATCAAACTTGTTAGTTCTTCGCGTATAGTGGAGGAAAAATAAATCGCCGGCTCTCGTCCTTTATTTCCGTCTCTCATGATGCGTCCATCTAATAATAGTTCATATTGAGGTAATAATTCAAGTATTTAATTCCCGGACATTGAACATTTGAAATCATTTGAGATTTACTGAAATACAGTTATGCTTTTCTGAATTTCTTTTGGCTTTTTCTGAAATACATTTTTGTTGTTCTGAAATTAAGTTCGCCTTTTCCGAAATACATGTGTGTTTTTCTGAAATACTGTTGGAAAAGGTGTTGTACTTAGTATTTAACACATTTTCAGTAACTTGTGCCCCGTTTATCAAAAATTTCTAATTAAGGAAACCTTTTTTCTATAAATTTTGCTCTTCTTAGCCACTTAACTGCAATGTGTGTAGGCTGAATGTGTATGTATGTATGTATGTATGTATGTATGTATAAATGTAGTTTCCTAAATTTATAACGAGTTACCCCAACTAACTAAATAGAAACTGTTGTGCAGCAATTTTGGAATTGCTTTGCGTGAACTTGTGTTAGTTCGTGAGTGGGTATCTGATTGGTCAAGGATATCTAAGATATGCTCTGCATTTTGGGGCATTTTCTATAGCCCATGATGCCGAATTTGGGTTTTTTAGGAAGCGTAAGGCAGGGATTGCAAGCGGCACATACAAACATTCATACTATGTGGTTGGCAAGTTTCAGTTTCAGTTTCGCTTTCGCTTTGCGTTATTTTATATAAATGTATGAACATACATGAGTTTGAGAGCCTCTGTGCATATGCGTTTGACTTGCCATTTTGATTTTTGCCTCTCTGTAGTTGCACGACTTTCTTAGACCTTAGTTTTGGCAATTCTTTCCTTCGTATCCGTTTTTTTTTTATTCCCTTTTTTTTGGGTTTCTTTATGCTGCTGCTACAACTTGGTTTTTGGTTAGTTCGCTTATATTTAGTTTATTGATTTTCGCCAGAACAACCGAAACGATGCTCCAGGGTGTAATTAGAGCAACGCTAATGTGCCAACAAATTGTTGTACGAAAGTGCTGAACGTTTCAAATACTGGCATAGACAGAAAAGCATTCGAGTGTAACAAAAGTATTGGCAGCCAGTTTGGGTACGAGGCCAAGCCAAAAAAATAAATAAAGCGATATTTTATTGCGTAATCACCATTGGAACTTTAGCACTAGTGAAATTTATACTTCAATATTGAATTTAAAGTTTTGATATTTATACTTTATTTCGTATGGATTCTCACTCAGAGCCATTCTCACAAGCACAAAGCGCTTCGAAGTATTCTGCAGCCAGATGCATTCTTCCACACTCAACTGTGTGTGAATACGTACATATGTTGTCTATCAAATTGATATCAGCGTTGATTCGATGCGAAATTGTCAGTGCTTCCTTAAGCATGGGTGTACGTTAGACTGGGTCATCAAATTTTTCCTTTGGCGAGGTTTAAAAACAGCCAAAAATGGCGTTTTCTTCATAACTATCTTATACATTACTCGATTCCAAAGTGTGACCCATGGTTGAGAAGATAATTTTGTGAACTGCATATCTTTCTCAGATCTTTTTACGGTATGATGCCTCCTTAACCTACTTAATTCAAATAACTCAATTTCTACCCCATTAAATATAACTTTTCTTTTCATAAAATAGCTAATTTTAGAAGCGATGCTGTTTTCCTCTTGAAAGCATACAAATTAATTAATAAACAGAAAAGTTACAGCGACTTGGAATTTTCTTTCAACCGAAGCAAATGTTGATGCTTATAGATAACTCATACGCCATGGCATCCGAAAAACTAATAATTTTACAGGCAAATTTTAGTTGAAAGCAACAATCGCCTGGTGTGAAAGGTCTTTCAACTAATCGCTTCCAATGAAGTTGGTTCAACTAATCGCCTTTAAATTGCCTGGAAAATCGCCTCATGTGAAACACCGTTTAAGGCAAACTGGCTAAAAGGCCAATAATCAAGTGCATGTCTTTTATCGTTGAGTTTAAGAATACGGCTTTAGCAATAATGCATTTATAAAAATTACAAAGTCCACACCGTTCCCGATCTTCGCTAGATTGCATGCCTGCCAGCCGAAATAGCTCCGTTGCCATAGCGTATGAGTCATCTATGAACATCAACATTTACATATCGCTTGCGTAGAGTGAAGAGTTGCTTATTTTTATGAAAACTCATATTTTGATAAAGAAGGCTAGAGAAAGTAAAACTACATCGTTTCGAAAATAATAAAGGTCCTTCTTTTATATTTGAGTCCAAAAGGAGCTTCGAAAATTCTATAACTTCTATACTTCGGTTGTAAAAGAACCGAACCGGGTAATTGCAAGGTTTTTTCGCATTGGGGCCGATCCAGTCTAGTCTACGTATACCTTAATTCATACATACATATGTATGTACATATATACATCCCATTGCTTTCGTACCTTTGTCACGGCTTGTGGATGCACTCTTTGTGGCAGCTTTCAAATAAACAAGTTTTCGCGCATTTGACACGCACCTTTATTGTGTTTTTCGCATTTTTTGCACTTCAGCTCGATTTCAAATTGCACACAAACATATACATACATACTCGTACATACATACATATATATTTCAATATGAGTACACGCATGAATGGTTGCATTGCGTTGCTGCTATGCCAAATAAATGAATCCCCGCGATGCACAATCACGCTGGCAATCGCGCGACACCTCACAAATGCTCGCTGCTGCTGCACTACTTTAGTTGTGTGTGTACATACATATATCATTTCCGCTTGCATCGCTGCCGACAGGCGACAAGAGAAATGATTTTGCATCAAAACGGAAGGAACGGTGTGCGCGCGCATTCTCTTGCACACACACACACACACACACAAACTCGCACTACCTTGCATGCTTTGTCATGCTATCGTCACGCTTGAGCATTGTCTGCACAGGAAGTCTGTCGAAAAAGCATGCAACAATGCAGCTTAGCAAAGGAGCGCATATCAATATGTACATACAAAAGCATGCTTTGTGTACGAAGATAGCGTCAATGGCTCTCAATGTAACATGCCAAAATGAAAATGTATCACTTTCTTGAGAGAATCTATACAAATACTCTAAAAAATGGCGGAAAATAATACATGTAAAACATATACGTATGTATATCTGAAATTGTGTGGATAATAAAAAGAGCCACTTTGGGAATATTTACTGTCGAAATCTA